>NC_054380.1:900000-997500 GCF_017654675.1 Xenopus laevis | reverse complement strand
ACTACAGGTGGGTCTGTTGGTCAGTACACTGGGGGAATTCACAAAACTGCTGATATTGAGACAAAATAAAATGCAGATAAAAATGTTGGATTTCCCATCAAATTCAAAAACCTCTATCTCCACTTTTGTGAATTTGTCTTTTAAACAGTTTACAGATTTTGTCTTTTGCACGACATTTTGACGACATTTTTTTCTGAATTTGTCTTTTTCTCTGTACGGCCCTACCTGTCAGTGCAGGACGACTGGGGTTAACTTGCTCATTTCCGGAGGCAGGACAAACTCATGATTCTTCTGAGGCTCCTCCCCCTGATATGTCAGTGTTATAGTTTCTCCTGCCATTTCACTTGTACAATCAGTGTTTGTGCTGCACATCTGTGTTGTATGGAGCCCCCCAACTTCCAATACCAAGAGAGGAGGAGACTCTGAAGTACATCAGGTTTATTGCAGAATCCTGTGGACAACAATCGCCGTATGTGTTTTGGGAACAAATCCCTTAGTCGCAGCCAATATAAAAGCTGCTGTACTTGGGAGTGGCCTCCTCTCTTGATTTTGGAAGTTGTACAGTGGGGACAGACCACCCGGACACTTGTGGGTGAACAGCGAGGGGAGCGTGAGATTATGAGCAGTGACTTTCCTTTTCTTCTTCTTCTATAGCCCCAACTTCCAACAACCTTGTTGGGGTAACCGGCTACTGACGCCCAGGGGTCCCTAAGACAGCGCGTCCGTACGTTCCTCGGATCCGGGAGCTTGTACAGAGAGACACTAACAAGCAGTGAGACTCACAACAAGTGCAGTTTATTGGTAGTGTTACAACAGCTTATATTGAGTACAAAGACAAAGAACCCTTTTACGTATAAGAAGCATATGATCTGTAGCATAGGAGTAAGACACATCTTGTGACAGGATACATCGCTTATCAATAAGTAGTAACAGTTGCACAGAAGAGACAACATGTTATGCTCAGAACAGCACATATATTAATTGTGTAGCATTGTGTAAAATAAAGGTAACCCTTCAAACCTGTTACATCTCACAATTCTTCTGTATTTCTGCTTTTGCCTCTCAAACACCATGTTTGCTGTCACCCCACAAGTTTTCTATTGGATTAAAGGAACAGTAACACCAACAAAATGATTTTAAAGTGTTTTAAGGGAGTGGCAGCATAATGTACTGTTGTACTGCACTGGTACCACTGGTGTGTTTACTTCAGAACACACAGTAGATAACAGATAAGTACTACTATAGTTTATATAAACAAGCTGCAGTGTAGCCATGGGGGCAGCCATTCAAGCACAGGATACACAGTAGATAACAGATAAGTACTACTATAGTTTATATAAACAAGCCGCTGTGTAGCCATGGGGGCAGCCATTCAAGCACAGGATACACAGTAGATAACAGATAAGTACTACTATAGTTTATATAAACAAACTGCTGTGTAGCCATGGGGGCAGCCATTCAAGCACAGGATACACAGTAGATAACAGATAAGTACTACTATAGTTTATATAAACAAGCTGCTGTGTAGCCATGGGGGCAGCTATTCAAGCACAGGATACACAGTAGATAACAGATAAGTACTACTATAGTTTATATATAAGATACACAGTAGATAACAGATAAGTACTACTATATATAAACAAGCGGCTCCATATAGCGGAGGGGACAGACAAGTGAGAGACAGACAGGAGAGCGGTGTAATGAGACCGAGTGAAATTAATGGAGATTTCCCATAAAACAGCGTCAGATCCGTTTCTCAGCTAAAGGAGAGGATGCTGGGAAATTGACGTCACTTTTTTCCGAAGGGCGGGGGAGGCGAATTGGTGTAAGTTCCGAACGCCTTCCGGAAATAGCCGAGCGGTGCCGAACGTCCCCAACCAAAATGGCGGCGACTGTGGTGGTGATGATGGCTCGGTGGAAGCAGTGAGTGACTGTGCTTGTCGCCGCCACTGTCTAACAAGGCGCCTCGCTTTGCGTCTCGGTTTTATTGTGTCCGCGTTGCTTTTGGACTGTCCTACAATCCTCGTATTGCCACGGAATCTCTTCTTTACTGCTCGTCCCCTCCCCCTCCCCGGGCCTCGCTCCGCTACTCCCTGACACACCGGCCGGCGGGGCCGCGCTCCTCATCTCCATGCGCACGACGTGCTCCCGTCACCAATCATGTGTGAGATGTGCGCCGAGCTGCTGCTGCTGCTGAATGACAGTAAGTGACAGTACGGGAGCAGTGATGGCGAGAGGAAGCAGTCACTCGCTCTATAGAAACACATATATAGATATATATATCATGTGTATAATGTATAATGTGTGTAATGTACAGTATTCATGGCACCTGTCACACGACCCTCCAGCCGATTGTCTGTGACCTGAGCAGCACAGGTGTCACATGTACAGAGCACGAGCTGCAGCTTCCGCCATGTGCAGTGAGGGCATTGCCAGCACTTGGGCTGATGAATGATACAGATGATCCAGATGTTGGGCTGCAGGTCACGTGACAGTTTAGGGTTAGACAGAAAAAGAGAATTTCATCTGATCCCCCAATGTCAGAGGGCTCCCTGGAGAAGCCGAGTGTTACATACTTTTTATATTGGTTTTCAGTAAGTCATGGAACCTGCAGCCCTCCAGCTGTTGTTGGACTGGAAGCTCATTGGCTGAAGCGCAGGGAGTTGTCATTGAGTCTCACATCAGGCCGACTGCTCCTGTATAAAGTATAAGAAACAAGGGGAAGTTGTCCTCACTAATGTAATCAGACTGTGACCATAAAATACACACAGACAACAACCTCTGCACATTTAGACATTATCTGGATCAGCTGGCAGTTAGGCAGGATAAAAAAGTAAAAAGGTTGAACTTGATGGACGTGTGTCTCTTTTTCAACCTAAATTACTGTGTTACTATGTTAAAGAAGCCATAGACGCACAGATAAAAACAATTTTTCCTACGATATTCAGTGCGTGTCTGGTGGCAAATGAGCCGATTAATATCAGCAGAAAACGTGGATATTGGTCGGCTCGTCAGAAAATTTGGATCGGGTGCCTTTGAAGTTGGGATGCACAGAATCTGCTATCTTGGATTCGGCCAAACCACCGAATCCTTCTTGAATGATTTGTCCGAATACCGAATCCAAATCCTAATTTGCATATGTAAATCAGGGGTGGAAAGGTTGAAAACATGTTTTACTTGTTTAGTGACAAAAAGTCACATCATTTCCCTCCCACCCCTAATTTGCGTATGCAAATTAGGATTCAGATTCGGTTCAGCCAGGCAGAAGAACTCTGGATTTGGTGGATCCCTACTTTGAAGGAACCCAAACATGAGCCATTGTTAGTGCTGAATGGTCAGATACAGGTAGAATTGTATTGTTTCTATATGTATATCTGACCATTCAGCTCTACACGTGTGGATTGAAACCAACCATCTTTCTTGGAAACATCTTTAACAAGAAATATCGTAATTGTTACGTCTATGGCCACCTTTAAGCTACTAAAAAATGCCTTCGTCTTTTATTGGCCACCAGTGGGATCACCTGACTGTAGCTGCAAATGGTGGGGGCTACAACATGGAGCCACTGCTCCTGTATAAACTATAACTATTTTACTGTGTAAAATGTATAATGAAGCAATAGAATTGTTAATGAATCAGATGAAAGTTGAGTGTAGGACTGGCCAGATATGGGATGAGTTTATTATTAAATATATTGCAATATAGGGACAAACAATCCCTGTTTTGTTAAAGGGGAAGGCATTTTTCAGTAGCAGTAGCACAAAATGTCTCAATGTCCTAAATATATTGATAATGGGTTGAGTGCAGAGGACATATATATTTGTATATACAGTAGAACCCCCATTTTACATCCCCTCATTACATTGTTGTTTTGTAGTCCCACCTATATATTATGTATAAAACATTTCCCTGATTTTACATTTTCCTGGATTTTACACCATTTTTTCTGGTCCCATGAAAAAACATAAGTTTCAACTGTATAAATGTTGTGGTCACAGCCCGTTTAATGGTTGATAAGCGGTGAGCACAAGTTTTGTTTGTTCTTGCTGTTAACTACACATCAAGTTATTGGAGAATAAAAGTAGAAATCAGTGGGCCGGACTGGCAATCTGTAGATTCTGGCAAATGCCACAGGGGCTGCTGGAAGATCCATACTCAGTGACTATTGATTGGGCTGTTTGGGCCTCTGTCTATTAGAAATGACAGGACCTATTTTGAATCCCAATTGGGAATTGACTGGCACCAACAAGTCTAGTTCTAAGCTGATACCCTGGGTGGACTGTCTCTTTGGCTTTATAAAAACGCACAAGCCCAGTTTACTTTGTGCAGAGCTCACAGCCACCATTTTGTTGCCATGTGATTGGAGCTGGCCCAGAATTCTCCAGGGAAGTTGTGAATTGTGTGTGTGAGCCCCGACCCCTGCAAGCCATGGGCAAGAAGATGGTGGTTGTTTACTCTTCACAAAGTACCCCAGCCGGTTGGCTTTATAGTTTGTTGGTAATTAGTCATTTATTTTGCTTGTGTCGTCCCTTCATCAGCTTTTGTAACATTCCAACGTCGCTGACTCTGCTTGTCCCTCTCACTTGTGTATTATCTGATTTAGTAGGAGCATATAGAGGGGACGTTTTAACCCATTACAACTTTAAGATAATTATTCATTTTTTTGGTTATAGTTTCTGGTGTTCCCATTATAATTACCATTTCAAGCTCTCAAATAAGGGTCACTGAATTTGAGCAGCCAGAACATTGTTGCACTCCGAGTCTACCGTTTTATTGTTATTGCTACTTTTTAGTTCCTTATCTTTCTATACAGGCTCTCTTCTATACATATTGCAATGTAAGCCACTGCCTGGTTACTAGGGTATATTGTGTCCTAGCAACCAGATAGCTGCTGAAAGTCCAAACTGTAGAGCTGCTCAACATAAAATTAAAAAAGATCAATTATCTACATTGGTGATCACCAACCAGTGGCTCCTGAGCAACGTTATACTCCGACACCACTGGCCTCAAAACAGGTGCATATTTTTTTGAATTTCTTGAAGGCAAGTTTTAGTTGCATAAAACCCTTGTGTACTGCCAAACACAGCCTCCTGTAGGCTGCAGGCCCTCATAGGGGCTACTGATAGCCAATCACAGCCCATATTTGGCACCCCATGAGTTTGCGTTGCTCCCCAGTTTATTTTTACATTTAAATGTGGCTCACAGGGAGGACCCCATGTCTACATCATGTTAAAAGTTAATTAAAAGTCAAACTACCTTTTTAACACGTTGGGTTTTGTTGCACAACTAATGCATCAGGGATCTGGCAGGCTTAGTCAAAGGAATTGTTCTGTGTGAAAATATAAAAACTGGGTAAATAGGCTGTGCAAAATATAAAATGTTACTTTCTAGTATAGTTAGTTAGGCAAAAATGTAATGTATAAAGGCTGGAGTGAGTGGATGTGTAACATAATAGCCAGAACACTACTTCCTGCTTTTCAGCTCTCTTGCTTTACAATTACTGGTTACCAGGCAGTAACCAATCAGAGACTTGAGGGGGGCTTCATGGGTCATAACTGTTGCTTTTGAATCTGAGCTGAATGCAAAGGATCAATTACAAACTCACTGAACAGTTATGTCCCATGTGGCCCCCCTTATAGTCACTGACTAACTCAGAGTTAGAGAGCTGAAAAGCAGGAAGTAGAGTTCTGGCTATTATGTTACACATCCACTCACTCCAGCCTTTATACATTACATTTTTGCCTAATTAACTATATTAGATACATTGTTTATTTTGAACAGCCTATTTATTTACCCAGTTTTTATTTTTATACTGAACTGTTCCTTTAAAGGATTGTCAGTTACTAATTCTGAGGTCCAAAAATGTATTCAGATGCTTTTTCCCTACCATAAATGAATCAAAATGTATTTTCTCACAGTTAATCCGCATGAAGAGACACCAAAGATAATTGTGATGTGTAGCCCCCAAACCTGCCATTTTTTTTGTGTTCTTGTGCTTTTTATCTGTTGTTTCTGGTTGGTTTTCCCCTTATCAGCCTGTAAGTTTAATTCAGTATTAAGACCAGTGTTGTCCAATGGTGCAGCAATGGCAGAGCAGAAAAGACAGATCCGTTTCCATCCTTTGTGCAATGACAGGGATGGGATTAGATTGTGAGCACATGGGTGAATTGTGGAGTCAATTGTGTTTCTGTACCAAAATCTGCCTTGTGTGTGTTGGTTAATTGTGTGCCTATGAGTGTATACTGAAGGATGAGGGTGGGTTTGTGTTGCTTATTTACACTAGTGGAGACAAGTGTGATACTGTGAAATACTTGGGATCACCATATTGGGTTTTCCTTGATGATGGTTTGGTGGCTTAGACGTTTTATGATTAAATTTGTTTTCACCTGCAGAGAATCAATCACTGGGGCCAGAATATTCTTGGGCAATACCAGGTTGATAGACTTGTATAGTACTGAAAGATTTTCTCCTCCAATATTGAGTCAAGAGTCTTACACTAAGCTTTTCCCACAATAATAAACAAACTTGTCTCTTACCTGCCAGGTATAGTCAGCGCTACAGTTCAGGATATCACAATAATTCACAATAATTGAGTGCGTCTACTGCTGCGCTCCCCTGTGGCTGAACAGAATAAAGCACAACGCAGGGGAGCGCAGGAAAACCTGCCTGTGTGTAAGAGCCCTAAAGGTATGAAGATCCAAATTACAGAAAGATCCTTTATCCAGAAAACCCCAGGTCCCGAGCATTCTGGATAACAGGTCCCATACCTGCATTAGTTTTAGTATTTTTTTTTTGTGCACACTGCTTTTAAAGGAGACCTGTTATGTTAAAGGGATACTGTCATGAGAAATTTTTTTTCCAAAATGAATCAGTTAATGTGCTGCTCCAGCAGAATTCTGCACTGAAATCCATTTCTCAAAAGAGCAAACAGATTTTTTTATATTCAATTTTGAAATCTGACATGGGGCTAGACATATTGTCAGTTTCCCAGCTGCCCCTGGTCATGTGACTTGTGCTCTGATAAACTTCAGTCACTCTTTACTGCTGTACTGCAAGTTGGACTGATATCACCCCCTCCCTTTCCCCCCCAGCAGCCTAACAACAGAACAATGGGAAGGTAACCAGATAGCAGCTCCCTAACACACGATAACAGCTGCCTGGTAGATCTAAGAACAACACTCAATAGTAAAATCCAGGTCCCACTGAGACACATTCAGTTACAT
This sequence comes from Xenopus laevis, assembly GCF_017654675.1. Lineage (NCBI taxonomy): Eukaryota > Metazoa > Chordata > Amphibia > Anura > Pipidae > Xenopus > Xenopus laevis. Next base: position 990,277 of record NC_054380.1, on the reverse strand, counting down.
TGAGAAGGAAAAACAGCAGCCTGCCAGAAAGCATTTCTCCCCTAAAGTGCAGGCACAAGTCACATGACATGGGGCAGCTGGGAAATTGACAAAATGTCTAGCCCCATGTCAGATTTCAAAATTGAATATAAAAAAATCTGTTTGCTCTTTTGAGAAATGGATTTCAGTGCAGAATTCTGCTGGAGCAGCACTATTAACTGATGTGTTTTGAAAAAAAAAAAAAATTACACATGACAGTATCCCTTTAAAAACAAGAATGTGCCAGTGCATTAGATTATTTTTCATTATAGAAGAAATGTGCTGAAACAAGTTAGTTTCAGGCTGATTTGTTAAAAATAACTGCAAAAATGTACTAATTCCACCCACCTGTTTCACTTTCTACTGCCTCCTTTCTTGGGCTGTACATGGGAGCTGGCGACACTCATCACACTTCACTGTAGCATAGGAACCAATCAGCAGCTAGCAGGACCTGATAGGGAACTGAAGCCTGTCTTTGCTTATGTGACTGCAGGGCTGTGATTGGCTGTCCACCCCTCATTTGACACACAGACAGGGACCGTATCAGAACTATAGGGAACTCCAATGAAGGAACTGTTTTTAAAGAAAATCTACATTTTTAGTTCAATGCGAGACCTATACCATATATTATTCACAATTACCTACAAGACGGGGCATTTTTAGTTCTCTTACATGTCTCCTTTAGTTCTGAACTGCTGAAGCATTGCAGAAATACCCGAATTACTGTGTGACTTTACCTCTCTAACACACAATACATTAAGGACAACTTTTTTTTTACTATAAAATTGAGACGTATAAAGTAAACTTTTATGTTGAAAACACAATGGATTTTAAACTCCCCAAACACCCTGCGTGTGCCAATATTAAATATTTATAGTTTGTATGGAGATTTTTGGCTTGTACAGTTCAAACACCCACCAAAGTAGGAGAGTAACCGAGTATTGAAGAAGAGACTGGAATATGAATAGGAGAGGGCTGATTAGAAAGACGAATAATAAAAAATAACAATAAATGTGTAGCCTTGCAGAGCATTTCCATTTTAGATAGGACCAGTGATCCCCCATTTAAAAGCCGAAGAGAATCTGAAGAAAAAAGCAAATAATTCAAAAACCTTAAAAAAACAAAATTGAGGCCAAATGAAAAGTTGCTTAGAATTGGCCGTTCTATAACTTAAAGGTGAATCAATCCTTTCATGAAAATAGTAATGGCTCTTATATATATGAATTTTTTACATTCAAATGTATTGTCTGTAATCTTTCTTCATGTTGAGACCAGGTAGTCTCATTATATTTCCATTTAATGTCTGTAACCTGCCTCCTTGTGCCGGAATGTTCTTCTTATTGTTATTATATGAGCTAATGGCTGTATTCTTGTTGTGCTGAGCAGGCTCCTTGTATTAAATGACCTTGTAGTTCTTCTCCATTACATTTACTATGGGACGTCTGACCACGAGAAACAACATTAAAGCAAAGCTGCTTCTGTAAAAAGCTCTGTCCATACAAAGCAATTATTTAAGTTGGATTAATTGTGTGACAATGTTTGTTACAGTCGCTTTGAACAACAAATGTTTATATCCCTGGGACCTGCCCGTTTTTATGATCCGTAGGGATGGGCGAAGTTTTTTTGCCTTGTTTCGCCGCGAACATGACACCCATAGATTTTCAAAACAAATTTAGCCGCGTGACAAATTTTTTGACGCCCATAGACTTTAACGGGCGTCGGGGACATCTAGCCGGCGGCAAATTTTTGGTGAAACGGGTCAAATTCGCCCATCCCTAATGATCAGCTGTCGAGGGAGTTTCCCAAGTCTGTATTACTAATGGCAACATCCACCATCATAGAGGAACCAAGACACAGGAATAAATCCCAGTAAAATATAAACTATATGATAGATCTGTTTGTGATGTTAAAGGGGAAGGAAACCTAGTCGGCGCAAACCCCCCACCCCCCTCCCGTTTGTTGCCCACCCTCCCTCCTCCCCCCTGGCCTACCCGTCCCGCTGGGCAAATGCCCCTAACTTGTTACTTACCCTTCTGCGCAGGTCCAGTCCAGGGAGTTCACAGACGACATCTTCTTCCACGCGATCTTCTTCCTGCGTTGAACGGCGTTTTGGCGCATGCGCAGTAGGATCATTTCGCCGGTACGGATCTACTGCGCATGCGCCGTTCAAAGCAGGAAGAAGATCGGGTGGAAGAAGATGGCGTCTGTGAACTCCCTGGACTGGACCTGCGCAGAAGGGTAAGTAACACGTTAGGGGCATTTGCCCAGCGGGACGGGTAGGCCAGGGGGGAGGAGGGAGGGTGGGCAACACACGGGAGGGGGGGTGGGTGGTTTTGCGCCGACTAGGTTTCCTTCCCCTTTAAAGGAGAAGGAAAGGTTAAAACTAAGTAAGCCTTATCAGAAAGGTCCATCTAAATATACCAGTAAACCCCCAAAGTAATGCTGCTCTGAGTCCCCTGTCAAAAGAAACACTGCATTTCTTACCTTCTATTGTGTACTCATGGGCTTCTGTATCAGACTTCCTGCCTTCAACTTATACCTCATTGCCCTGGGCAAGAGCATGCTCAGTTTGCTCCTCTTCCCCCACCCCCTCCCTTCTCTTCTGTAATCTGAGCCCAGAGCAGGGAGAGACTCAGGCAGGAAGTGATGTCACACCACGTTAATACTGCAGCTGCTATCCTAAACAAACAGAGAGTTTCTAGAGCTTTTTACTCAGGTATGGAAAAGCATTCTACAGAATAAATATAGCATTCTATCTTGCACTATTGTGGCTAATCTATTGGCAATAAAATGCCTCCGTAGCTTTCCTTCTCCTTTAAGGACCTGCAGGGCCATACAATGCATAACAGTACAATATAAATAAAAGTACAATATATAAAAATACTCTTAATACAATAAACATAGTACACAGAGCTCATATAAGAACACAGAGCTTAAGTGCTATGTGGTAAGGAGATCCCTGCCCCGTAGAGCTTACACTCTACAAATTGGAGGGGAAAAAGTGCATAAGGCATTGTCCAATACTAGACTAATGTTCTAGTGCTCCAAAAGGTTCACTGTTAGGGGCAGATTTATCAAAAGAGAGAGTTTTTTTTTTACCTCGAATGACCTCAAAACTCAAATCTTATTTAAGAAAAAACTCGAACATCTAAAACTCTTAATATTACCGACCCAAAAACGTGAATTGAATTCCTATACTTTATGTCGCTCCTTTCCAAAATAGGTATAAAGTGTGCAGCTCAGCCTTTTGGGGCGTCACATTGCTGAGCCCCTTATCAACCCCATTAAACCCCTTTTTATAAATTGTAGTCAAACAAGTGACCAATTATTCTTTTGTCTAATTTCTGGTTTCATTTTGTTTTAATTCCAGTCTCGGACTCTGAAGGCAGTGATGGATTACAGCTCCGAAAAGAACATGCTCTCAAGATATTTGCATATATTAATTCTTGGGCTCAGAGGTAATGGAAACTGTCATTTTTGTCATGTTTTATTCTTGAGTTTTCTTTTATCCCAAAGGGGTTGTTCATCTTCCAAAAACCTTTTTCAGTTGTTTTCAGATTGTTCCCCAGAAATAAAGACTTTTTTCAATTACTTTCCATTATGTATTTTTTACTATTTTTCCAAAATCTAAGATTAAAGTTGAATGTCCCTGTCTCTGGTGTTTCAGTCAGGTCAGTAATTCTGCTGCGGACTCTGAACTGTTAAAATTTGCTTCAATTCGTTGATCCATTTAGTTGATACAATTAGTTAATACATTTAGTTGCTATAATTAGTTGCTACATTTAGTTGCTATAATTAGTTGATACAATTAGTTGCTATAATTAGTTGATACAATTAGTAGATACATTTCTCAGCAGTATCTGTGGAATATTAGCAACTATTGTATCAAGTCTAACAGCTGCCTTTAATAAAAACCAGAAATTCTGCTCAGCAGGGACAAAGGTAAGAAATTTATCAACTAAATGTATCAATTCAGAACAGTTTACAGGGTCGGAGACCCCCCCTCCCAGAGGTGTAAAATGTCACTTTTTTCACTTCAATATTAGAAAAACGGTGACGCATAGAAAATAGAAAGTAATTGGAAAAAGTGGTTATTTCTGGTGATCTATCTGAAAACAACTAGGTGTTTGAATATGAACAACCCCTTTAAAGAGATACTCTAGTTTTCTATAAAAAAAATCCATAGGAGCACATTATTATTACTATATTAGAATTTGCTGCATCTGTTATTCTCATCTGGATTCAGCACAATCTTTCAGTAGACTGAACAGTTTTTATTTGTACAGCAGCCCATGGAGAGATCCCAGCCCACGCATCCAGAATAAAGACCCCAAGTAGATGTATTAGGGATGCCCCGAATCCAGAATTCGGTTTGGGATTTGGCCTTTTTCAGCAGGACTCGGATTCGGCAGAATCCTTCTGCCCGGCCGAACCGAATCCTAATTAGGGGCAGGGAGGTAAATCGCGTGACTTTTTGTTAAAAAACAAGGAAGTGAAAAATGTTTTCCCTTCCCACCCCTCATTTGCATATGCAAATTAGGATTCAGTTCGGTATTCGCCAAATCTTTCGCGGTTCGGCTGAATCCAAGATAGTGGATCCCTAATATGTATCAATAAAAGCTCACCAGTATAAAGGTTGGTTTGGAGTCCCATACACAAAATTACAGTCAAGGGGAGCAGAATAAAGTGAAAACAATGCTGGACTCTCAAATACTCCAGACATGTCCATTATAACATGTGCACAGAAGTCCTAACGCATTTCGTGCAAACATGAAAATGAATCTGAGACTCACTTGTGCCTGACACAAGAAATGGGAAGAGCTCCTGCGGCTCCATCTTTCACTCATCACAGTAGCACCGCTGGGTAACGAGTGGCTTTGGTAGAGAGCATGTGTATCTGTGGCATTTAGACTAGTGCTAGATTGTTCAAATAAGGGACTTTCAGGACAAAATCCAAACTTCTACCAGGTGCTAACAAAGGATTTAGCACAGAGGAGACGATATTGTTTGTGCAAAACACAATGGATGTTCAAACTGAGCTGTAGAGAAAACTAGGATATGTCTGTAACAATATAATTTGCATAAAATGCATTTTTTGTCATATGAACTCAAAAATGAGTTCTCAGGACTGTTTGTTTTCCTTATTCCCAATGCTCATAAAGTCGTGCCCTTTACTATTGGGTTGGTGCTCATCACAGTTCTATTAATCTGAAGCACAAATACTTTCTTTTTGTTTAAAACCTTTTCTCGTCAGGCCAATATCTAGGTGGGTTTCTATATAAATTGCCAGAGTGTTCATGAGCTGCTGTTTTCTTTTGCATTTTGGATGGAGACTTAGCTATTCTGTACTCTGACCTTCCATGTACTGAATATTCATATATAATACACAAAAGCCATGAATATCCTGTAAATTATATCCTTATAAACGGTGAGTTCTGATGTCATCAGTTATAAACGGTGAGTTCTGATGTCATTTCTGTCACATGACTCACTGAAACGTGTGTATTATAATAAATAAAGTACCCCCAGTTGCAAAATATGAGGATATTAGAAGTTACCTCAGAGTTCCATGACCTGTATAAAAATACTCGGCCTTTGGCCTCGTACTTTTATATGGTCATGAAACTCCTCGGTAACTTATAATATCCCTATATTTTACAAAAAGGGGTACTTTATTCACTATATCATGTCTGATTTAGCTGTTTTTAATCCACCTCAAAATGAAATAACTTGTTTTCTCTTTCCAGGCAGTGTCTGTGTTGTTTTAAGGAGTACAAGCATTTGGAAATCTTCAACCAAGTTGTCTGTGCCCTTATTAATTTGGTAATTGGCCAAGTCCAAGCCCTTCAGGACCAGCTTGTAAAAATTGTCACTACTAGCCCTGAGTCTAACTGGCAAGATGAGCATAAGCCATCGGAGGAGGAGCTGCTGAATGTAGAAAAGGAGCCCCAAGATGAGGAGGAGGAGGGGGAGGAGAGGGGCAACCCCCAGGAAAAGACACTAGATAACGCAAGAACTTGTAACCCGACTGAAGAAGAATCAATAAAAAGCACTGAAACGTTTCATTTATGGAGTACTGACGAAAAAGAAAAACTGTTGTTGTGTGTTGCGAAAATCTTTCAAATTCAGTTTCCTCTCTATACGGCTTACAAGCATAACACCCACCCCACCATAGAGGTACTTTGTTTTGTGGAGCTTTTGTGCTGTGTGTATGTGTTCATGATAACTACCCAGTGTCATAATACAGCTATAGGATCTGTTGTCTGGAAACCCGTTATCCAGAAATCTCTGAATTACAGAAAGGCCATCTCCTATAGACTCCATTATTATCAAATAAATGATTTAAAGTATCTTGTACTTTATCCCGGCTAAGAGATAATTGATCCTTATTGGAGGCAAAATCAGCCTATTGGGTTTAATTAAAGGGTTGTTTACTGTCAGGCAACTGGTTGTTTTCAGATAGATCACCAGAAATAACTTTTTTCCAATTACTTTCTATTTTCTATGTGTCACCGTTTTTTCTAATATTGTGTAAATATAAGTATTGCGTAAATTAAGTGTAAAGTCTGATTTTTCACCTTCTAACGCAGCTCTGGGAGGGGGGTGGGGTCGCCGACCCTGTAAACTGTTCTAAATTGATACATTTAGTTGATATATGTGTTATCTTTGTCCCTGATGAGCAGAATCTCTGGGTTTCATTACAGGCAGCTGTTAGACTTGATACAATAGTTACTAATATTCCACAGATACTGCTGAGAAATGGATCAACTAAACGTATCAACTAAATGAAGCAAATTATAACAGTTCAGAATCTGCACCTGAATTACTGAGCTGCCAGACTCAAACACCAGAGACGGGAGCATTTAACTTAAAAATTAGATTTTGGGAAAATGGTAAAAAAGAAATATTTTTGAAAAAAATCCTTATTTCTGGGGAACAATCTGAAAACAACCGAACTGAAAAAGTGTTTGGAAGGTGAACAACCCCTTTAATGTTTAAATGCTTTTTTACTAAACTTATGGTATGGAGATCCAAATTGCATAAAGATCCATTATCTGGAAAACCCCAGGTCCTGAGAATTCTGGTTGTCTATTATATGTGTTCAGATCCTTGCCCGTTCCTCTAAATTTACTGAATAACAAATTCTGCAGAATCGCCGTGTAATATATGTGGTTTTTATGATTATTTCTGTTAGAGGCCGTTCTATGGGAAGAAACTGAAATGGTTGTTCAGTTCCATCAGATGAGCAACCTTGATCAAATTTGCCCAGACTAATGGGCCACACAGTCTGTTGTTTATACTTACTGTACCCCAAAAAAAGTAGTGGCAGACATAAACCCTCAAATAAGAAAATGATAAAAATACAATTTTACTAGTGCAAGGAAATTGAATTCTGCACAACTTTACAATATTCATTAATTAAGCACTTTCTGTGGGTTGTAATTTGCATTTGAAAGCAATATTTGTTAGGCATGCACTCAATCCATTATTTTGGATCCGGCAAACCCCCGTATCCTTTGCAAAAGATTTGGCCAAATACAGAACCAAATCCAACCCCTAATTTGCATATGCAAATTAGGGGTGGGAAGGGGAAAACACCTTTATCCCTTGTTTTGTGACAAGTCGTATGTTTTTCCTCCTAGCATATGCAATTTAGGATTTGGATTCAGTTCGACTGGGCAGAAGGATTCAGCCAATCCGAATCCTGCTGCAAAAGGCAGAATCCTGGTCGAATCCTGAACTGAATCCTGGATTCCGTGCATCCCTAATATTTGTCTGTGCCTTTCTGGTTTTGACTATTGAAACAGTGAAGCAGAAGTCGACTTCTCTTCCAACCAAGACTTATCTGTTAATAAGCTGACGAGTATCAAGGGACATAGTTATTGCTGCAAAGTAGTAAAGTGTGGAGGTTGCACAGCGTCCTAAATGTGGGCGGTGCCTCCTGCATGTAAATGAAGCACAAGTTAATAGCGGACCACCCTGTGCCCACCTACTTGGATTGAACTCTTTCTTCAAACAGGCACAGCATTCAATTGAAGGGGCAAATTACACAATGCAGGAGTCAGTGGGCAAAGTGCAAGAAACTGGCTGATATTGCCCCTGTGTTTGTGACCCAAATTGCAGTTTCAGCAGCAGGAGACTCCATTATTGTTTGACTATTACAGTCTTCAATCTCACAATTTGCTCACAAACGTTCTCACCCTAATTTACCATTATAAGCTCCTTCCAGAAAGCCAACAAAGTATGTGATGTAATTAGGGCCAGAGGCATTAAGTGCAGCAATTGCACCCTCACTTCATACAATTCATATCCGCTTTATGTTTTGCCTTATCCTAAGGAAATGTTTACACTTTTGTTAACATTTTGGTTTTTGTGGAGATAAGATTGTTACTTAGCACTGCGCTATTTAGTGTTTATGCACATGCCTATTATTGTTGCACAAATACATAGGGGGGAATTCACAAAAGTGGAGTAAAAGTGATCGTAAACTGGAGTAAAATACTTTCTCTATATTCACAAACAGAAATCTACCTAATTTCATATTTTGGTGAAAGAAAGACAGTTTACTGACACTTTACTGACACTTTTATGAATTTGTCAACGACATAAAAACAAAATTTTAAACAACATTTTCTCCCGACATTTTAAAAATGGAGTAAAGCTCAGTGTAACTCGTCCCCGTGTGTCAGATGAATTCTAATATAATCTGATTTGGTTCAGCCAATCTTCATTTCACCCCTCCTGTAGGTGCCCCATTGGGGAATTATTATCATATTAATAGGGATCAGCATTTTATAGTCAGGCCACAAGTTTGTGTCTAACCCTATAGGTGTAAATGCCTCATTAACTAAACAAGTAAAACACTCATTAAACAAAATAAGTGTATTTTATACAGTTTTATATGTAAAAGTTTATAACTTGTGTTATTTTACTAGTTTTCGCTTAATGAATGAGGCAATATTAGCAATTTGAGTGAATATATTATCTAAAGGAAAAGTAAAGCCTCCCAGGCATTTTTTTTTTTTAGTTTTAGCAGCAATTAGACACTTGACCTGAGATAATAAAACATATTTCTGATACAAATCCCTATATTATGCAAAATAGCATTTCTTGTATTTAGTCCCTTATATCTTGTTACAGAAGTGGAATTACACGAACATGTCGGCTGATTTAGAAAGCGCACGTTATCCTGAAAAAATGATGTATAATTTTCATAGGTAAAATAAACATAAACATAGGTTGATACATGTGTGCTCTGATAGGCTGATACCATATGTGCTCTGATAGGCTGATACCATATGTGCTCTGATAGGCTGATACCATGTGTGTCAGTGCATACTAAATACAAGGTGGAAAGCAGTAGATCTGTGTTTTCTCTGCCAGAAAAAGAAACAAGTGATTGGATCCCACAGAGCCAGCCAAAAATGTCCCATGTGACCCCCCCTTATAGTCACTGACTAACTCAGAGTTAGAGAGCTGAAAAGCAGGAAGTAGTGTTCTGGCTATTATGTTACACATCCACTCACTCCAGCCTTTATACATTACATTTTTGCCTAACTAACTATATTAGATACATTGTTTATTTTGCACAGTCTTATCTTTTTACCCAGTTTTTATTTTTATATTGAACTGTTCCTTAAAACTAATTTGTCCAAGTTTGTTCTTGCCTCTCTGTAGTTTGGATTGATTTATTTTTTCATGACAATCAAACCCATTAGCCACATTACATTTTTATATTGGTCACAGCTATAGGGAACTATTTGGATAATTTAAAGGACACATAAAGCCTAAATTTTCCTACCATGTATATGAGTTGGGCATATCTTCCCCACCCAAACCACATCATTTGTACTACATATACCCCTCCGTTTGCCAGCACATTTTCCTAAAGCAAATTGCAGCTTTCACCTGGCGGCCACATGTATGCAGTAAAGTTCATGCACAATGCAGGTTACACAGGCACAACATACTTAGATAACAAGTTCTGCTGGGATTAAACACTGTAATAGTTAAGCTGAGCTCAGGAGATGGGGTTAGGAGAAAAAATAGGATCAGACAAATAGATTCTATGGGAATCAGTAATGCTGTCTCTTCATTGGCTGTTAGACTGGAGGGTGTGTTTAGTAATCTGAGCTGAAAAAAACGGAGTATGCTCATAAGTCAACAGCCAAAGTAAGGGAGGGGGGAGAGTGGGTTAGAGGAGTAGAAGGATTTCTAAGTGATTAAGGGGATGCTGCAGCCTTACTTTTAACCTTTTAACAACCAGAGTGGCATGAATCTAAAGATTTCAAAGAGGCTGTTCACTGATTACATTTTTCTGGAGGGGGTTTTGCATGTCCTTTAATCTGCTTGTTTTGAAATTAGGGAGACCCTGAAAATTAGGTTCAGTTCTGGAACCCTCAGGTTTCAACTGAACCAAACTCTAAGTTTCTGGACAACTGAATGTGATATTTTGTGTTTGCAGCTTTCAATTTTTAATATTTACCAAACATTTTAATACAAAATAATATAATTAGGGTTTCGATTTGGCCAAATCATTTATTGCACATTTGGCATTTAGCTAAATCCAAAACTGATGGATTTGGTGCTTCTTTATTAAAACAGGACAAGATTATTGAAACGTTGGACAGGTTGTGGGCGAGCAGCAAATGTTTCTCCCTAGATCTCTGCTCAGACATTCTTGTAGTTGTCTCTGCATAAATCATGACATTTCCGTCCGCTCTCTCCTATTATTAAATACTGGGTTTTCTCTGCAAGATTGTTTTTCTATTAACTTGCATTGCATTTATTCAGCTGTGCTCTTCTTTACATATATTTGGTTTTTTTTTGTCTTTTTAGGATATCTCTGCTCAAGAAAGCAATATCTTAGGGGCCTTCTGTGATATGAATGTAAGTTTTACCCAAATTGTAATTATTATTTTTCTTTTTAAAAGAATTGAATAAACATAATTATTGCTATAATCTTAATTTTTGTCAAACCAAATTCTTATTCTCAATTTGATGTTGTAGCCATTGCTATAGAGGAATTGCTCCCACCCATGTGCAGCAGAGGAAAACATAAAGACCAAGTAAAAAGTTAATTCAAATTGAAATTCAAAACACATCAGTTAATAGTGCTGCTCCAGCAGAATTCTGCACTAAAATCCATTTCTGAAAAGAACAAACAGATTTTTTTATATTCAATTTTGAAATTTGACATGGGGCTAGACATATTGTCAGTTTCCCAGGTGCCCCCAGTCATGTGACTTGTGCTCTGATAAACTTCAGTCTCTCTTTACTGCTGTACTGCAAGTTGGACTGATCTCACCCCCCCCAGCAGCCTAACAACAGAACAATGGGAAGGTAACCAGATAGCAGCTCCCTAACACAAGATAACAGCTGCCTGGTAGATCTAAGAACAACACTCAATAGTAAAATCCAGGTCCCACTGAGACACATTCAGTTACATTGAGTAGGAGAAACAACAGGCTGCCAGAAAGCAGTTCCATCCTAAAGTGCTGGCTCTTTCTGAAATCACATGACCAGGCAAAATGAGCTGAGATGCACCTACACACCAATATTACAACTAAATACACTTGCTGCTTCAGGAATGACATTTTATATTGTACAGTGAATTATTTGCAGTGTAAACAGTGTCATTTAGAAATAAAAACTACACCATAAAAATCATGACACAATCCCTTTAATTCTCAAGTATGTACTAAAAATGATGAAAGGTGTTTCCTTTGGAAAGCTCATCACTTTATTTAGGTTATATTGTCTATTATTTGCCAGAATATGTCCTGCAACAGGGGTGTCTGTTTTAACACTTAACACTAAAAACAGGTTTATGCTGGCAGACAAATTCCAATGATAAAGTATAGGAGCAATATACAGGTATGGGATCCGTTATCCAGAAACCCGTTATCCAGAAATTACAGAAAGGCTGTTTCCCCTAGACTCCATTTTATCCAAATAATCCAAATTTTTAAAACTGATTTCCTTTTTCTCAGTAATAATAAAACAGTAGCTTGTACTTGATCCCAACTAAGATATAATTAATCCTTATTGGAGGCAAAACCAGCCTATTGGCTTTATTTCATGTTTACGTAATTTTCTAGTAGACTTAAGGTATAAAAGATCCAAATTACATAGAGATCCGTTATCAAGAAAACACCAGGTCTCAAGCATTCTGGATAGCAGGTCCCACACCAGTATATTATTATGAATAGTATGAATGAATAAGAATACAGGTTGATTAATGAACGGAGTATGTTTCATTTTAACTTAGTTATTTTTTTTCTTTTTGTTTTTTAGGATGTAGAAGTACCTTTGCACCTTCTTCGTTATGTTTGTCTGTTTTGTGGAAAGAATGGACTTTCTCTTATGAAGGATTGTTTTGAATATGGCACTCCCGAGACGCTTCCCTTTCAGATAGCGCATGCATTCATCACTGTTGTGTCAAACGTAAGTTGGTACCTCTATGTTGTGAAGTTGTTGAACTGGGGCAAAATGTTTCTTGCTGGAAAAGTCTTCATACTACTTTAGTGCAGATGCAATCTCGCCATAGGCATTAATTGCATTATGCTGGCAGACAAATTTCAGTGATAAAGTATAAAAGTATCCTGAGACCCCTTTAAAAAGTAGGAAAATGTACTGCTAAGTTGCAGACTGTCTGTGGAAGCAGCAGTCCTACAGGAATTATATTTGGCTGATCAGTACCCACCAGAGACAGTGCCAGGCATTAGCATTAGTGGTGTAAAATCACCGCCATTGGCACCAGGAGTAAAGTAAAAGTGAAGTGATGAATGCATATGGTAGTGATATGCACAACTCTGATGTTACTGAGTGAATAATGGAAACTATTAAAGGGATACTGTCAAAAATTTTTTCAAAATGAATCAGTTAATAGTGCTGCTCCAGCAGAAGTCTGCACTGAAATCCATTTCTCAAAAGAGCAAACACATTTTTTTATATTAAATTTTGAAATCTGACATGGGGCTAGACATATTGTCAATTTCCCAGCTGCCCCCAGTCATGTGACTTGTGCTCTGATAAACTTCAATCACACTTTACTGCTGTACGGCAAGTTGGAGTGATATCACCCCCTCCCTTTCCCCCCAGCAGCCAAACAACAGAACAATGGGAAGGTAACCAGATAACAGCTCCCTAACACAAGATAACAGCTGCCTGGTAGATCTAAGAACAACACTCAATAGTAAAATCCAGGTCCCACTGAGACACATTCAGTTACATTGAGAAGGAAAAACAGCAGCCTGCCAGAAAGCATTTCTCTCCTAAAGTGCAGGCACAAGTCACATGACCAGGGGCAGCTGGGAAATTGACAATATGTCTAGCCCCATGTCAGATTTCAAAATTGAATATAAAAAAAATCTGTTTGCTCTTTTGAGAAATGGATTTCAGCGCAGAATTCTGCTGGAGCAGCACTATTAACTGATGTGTTTTGAAAAAATGTTTTTTCCCATGACAGTATCCCTTTAAGCTTACTACAGGAAGTGTAATTGTCTGGGGATGTTTTTTAATTTTAATATGTCAATATGAGATCAAATAGTTCAAGTTCTTACAGAATAAAAGATTTCTGTTGAAGTTTTATGACGCAGGAAGAATTGGAGAAATCTTAGAAAGATTTTACTAGTTTGCTGTAACCTACAGTATTTGTATTATTGCAAACGGCTCCTTTAAGAAGAACTTTGTAAAAGTAGCAATATGTATAATGAGGAAACGGTTCCCAGTAACGATGATGAGGATTCGGCTAGATGTTCAATCCCATGTGTAATGTGTGTATTTTCACTAATAAATACAAATTTCCTTTTAGATCAGAATATGGCTGCACATCCCTGCTGTTATGCAACACATCATCCCGTTTAGGACATATGTAATAAGGCAAGTTTTCTTATTACCTTCTTTTAATCAGAAACATCGGCTTTACCATAGCGATTAATAGATTTCAGCATAACTCAACATTGCCACTTCAGTCTTCTCTCTTGTTACACATTTGTACAATTCAATGGCCATGTTACACTACAAATAAACACATTACTGTTGCAGTTTTGTATATTGGCTATTGCAGATTGTGTGTAATCAAGTTGACCCGTATCCATCTCTAAATATTCATTTATATGGCATGGTTTTGTACACTCATCAGCACAGCGTGATCGCCTGTATACATCCACTACATGGGGTTTTCCTTTCTTCAGTTCTAGAAAGCAAAGTAAAATATCTGTTGTCTGTTGAAAGCCCTACATTTCTGAGCTGCTGGAACTAAAGCTGCCCATAGATGTTGAGATTTTTAAAAGATCAGATCCTGATCGTGAGACCACGATTATCTCAGAACGATCGTACGAATTGTCCATCAACTAAAAGGACCAATTTGGCAGGAAAACAAAGGGGAGCTGCTTGGCCCTGCAGACATACATACATTGCACTGGGACCCCCAAAGATTTTTTGACCTGGCCGATCAATTTCCTGACAGATGTCGGCCGAAAAATCGTAAAGGTGTATGATCGTTCGAATCCCATTAACCGCACGATAATTTCGAAGGCTTGGTTGGACTTCGCTAAAATCGCTCGTTCGGCAAGAAGAATTGTCGCGTCTATGGGGAGCTTAACTGTATCACTTGTTGATCATGTTCCTGAGCTGTGATACAATTTATTTATTGGCATAAGCATTGTTCTGTTCCTTCAGGTTAATGCCCTGACTGATCGGATCTGAATTGAAATTACGTCTGAATCTGCTTATTACTTCTTAACTTGCGAGAAATTTTCAGTTTGAAATTGATCTAATATGAACAAGGACCCCCAAAACTGCTCCCTGAAATTCATTCTTGGCCTGAGCAATTCTAAGCATTCCTGTATATCTTACCTAGACAAGTGCTACAAAGCAATCTTTTATCCAGTGGCATTCAATAACAACGTTTTTTTTTTTTTATTTACCGTATTTATTTATTTTTTTATTTTTTTTGCCTGTATATCAAATATTCATAAAACACACATTGAGGCAAATTCACTAAAGGACGAAGCGCCTATCACTAGCGTGAATTCGCTAGCGTTGGGCATTTTTGTTAATTCGCCGATTCACTAACGGACACTGGCATAAATTCACTAGCGTTACTTCGCACCCTTACGCCTGGCGAATTTGCGCAATGGACGTAACTACGCAAATTCACTGACGCGCGCATTTTTCTGGACGCTGCCTTTTACACTAGACTTCCTTCGCCACCTCAGACCAGGTGAAGTGCAATAGAGTAGATAGGGATTGCTTCAAAAAAAGTTGAAATTTACTCAAAGTCCCAAAAAACGCTGGCGTTTTTTCTTTTTTTATGGGTGATAGGCTGAAAAAGATCGAATTTTTTTTTGGGGCTACGCTCCTTCCCCCCTACATTTCCTAACTCATGGCAACTTAACTAGACAGTGGGCACATGTGTAGGGCAAAATAAACATTTTATTTGATGTTTTGAAGGTTTCCCAGGCATTTGTAGTGATTCTACGTATTCCTCCACTGAAATTTGAATTTGGCGCCGTATGCAAATTAACCATCGCTAGCAACTTCGCAACCTTTCGTTTCCCCTGAGCGCAACTTCGAATTTTAGTGAATTTGCGTAGCGCTGGCGAAAATTCGCCTGTCGAAGTGCGGTGAAGCGGACGCTGGCGCAACTACGAATCTTAGTAAATTTGCCCCTTTATCTTTTAAATTAATTCTTTTTTCAGAATCATTACCAATTGGGTAAATCAGAAATAAGCTCGCATTTGTTTTTCTTTTATAGCATTTTGGACTGTTTAGTGGTAAAATATGTGCTTTACTTCCCTTTAAGAGTATTTTTTTGTCCTTTGACAAACGTTATTGTTTTTGTCTTTTCACAACAGGTATTTGTGTAAATTGTCCGACCAGGATCTGCGGCAAAGTGCAGCACGCAACATGGCTGATCTAATGTGGAGTACAGTAAAAGAGCCTTTGGACACAGCTTTGTGCTTTGATAAGGAGAGCCTTGATTTGGCCTTCAAATATTTTATGTCACCTACATTAACAATGAGACTTGCTGGACTAAGTCAGATTACGGTAATTCCTCCATCTTCTACATTATAATTACTATTGCCGTTTCCTGCATGTGATCATTGTAGCGACCAATTAATATTAACAGGCAAAGTAAAGCACATTTGGCATATTCTCTGTTTCAAGAGATATTTCCTACACCTTAAAGGGGAACTATTGCGAAAATTAAAATTTAATAAAAGCCTCATCATACTGAAATAAGAAATTTTCTAAATATAATCAATTTAATATTCTCCATTGTTTCTGAAATAATCAAGTTTATGTTCACTATCCCTCTCTCAGCATCTGTTTCTCTTCATTCTCTCTTCATGCAGCAGTTGGGTGTCAGATATTCACTGACAGTTAGATCCAATATATCTTATAGGGGGGCTCCTTTTGCCTAGAAGATGTATTAGAGGTCACTCTATTAAACTCACCAGACATCATGTCTCTCTACATGCAGGATTTGTGCAAAAGGAAGTTATTTTGTTACATTTTGTTTGTACTGGAATCAGTTATTAGAGTGAACGCTAATTTATCTGCTAGGAAAGGAGCCCCCCTATAAGATATATTATAGATATTTAACTGTCAGTGATTATCTGACACCCGGAAGAGAGAATGAAGAGAAACAGATGCTGAGAGAGGAATAGTGAAGATAAACTTGATTATTTCAGAAACAATGCAGAATTGTTAATTGATTGTATTTAGAAAGTTTCTTACCTCAGTATGAGGAGCTTATATTTAATTTTCATTTTAGCACTAGTTTCCTTTTAAGAAATGTTCCCTCGCTTCAGAATTTGGTGTTTTTCTTATATTGTATGTTGTGGTTTACTTTTGTAAATCTAAAGTTTTCTGTCCAGCCCATTCCAGAGCTAGAATTGCACTGACCAGAAAGTAAGACGAGCTCTAACTCAGTGTAAATAGGCTGAACATATAATATGGTTCTTCTCTAAGGGGGACTGGCACTTTTGTTATTAAAGGGAAAATATACCTCCTTTTAACACAGGCACATTAGTTTGGGCTTCTGTACAACAGGCGCATAAACACTATGTAATACACACCAGTAATAAGTGTAAAAGTATTTCTATTTTTTATTCATGCATACCCCATTCCACAGAATGAAAGGAACCCATGATAGTTCTTCTGCTTGCTTATTGGGTCCAATAACGCCCCAGTATGCTCACAGTGGAATTTAACCCTTCCATTACCTTACATGTGAAGGATTCTGGCACTAGTGGCTACTAGTGAACACTGAAAAAAACTCCATCATGGTTTCTTTCCAATCTGTGGATCCGGTACCAAATCCAATCCATTATTTATAGCAGGCTCACTACTAATGATCTAGATGGGCAACTCGTCAGCCACATCTTCTAGTAAAATACTGTGTAGTCTCCCTGCTCATTGAAGCATATCTAGAAAGAGCAGATCTGCATTAAGATGATTTTCAGAGATGCCTGTAGTTTTTTTTTCACGAGTTTCCTAGTGGCCAACTGTAGAATCCAATATTAGATTTTTATATGTCACTGGGTTGAAAATATAGGTGAGAAAGAGGAGATGATCCCTTTTAATGATGTGGCCAGTGCTAGGCCCGTAAAATTCAAACAGTTGCACAAACCATAGCAGATTGATTATGTGGCTGGAATTACAGCCAGTGAAGCCCGTGACAAAGATTTTGCAGAGGGTGCCTTTTACCTGCTGTTTGGGTGCTTAAAGGAACAGTAACTGTAAAAACTGAAAGTAATTAAAATATAATGTATTGTTGCTCTGCACTGATAAAACTGGCGTTTGCTTCCGAAATACTTCTTTAGTTTGGATAAGGCTATGGACACGCAGGCTGAGTAATTTTGCAGGCTGCGAGAAGCAGATCTCCCTTTCTCCATTGATTTGAATCAGATGAGCCTGTGTGTGCTCACAATCTGCTTCTGCTCCACTATGTGTGACCACACACAGGTTCATCTGATTCAAATCAATGGAGCAGGGACCCTTTCAGGAACAATTGCAACATGCATCATTTTCATTCAACAAGATAAACAGAGAAACTTCACTGAAATACATTAAAAGTCAGAAAATACAGTATTAGGTCATCAATATTTATACTAAGATTACTCTAGTAAGGATTTATGTAGCACAGTTCCTGAAAGGGTTTTATATCTGTGTGACTGTTGCTTTAACTGTCAGTATACTTGCTTACGCTGGTGCTTTTGTCTTTTATGTAGAACCAACTGCACACATTTAATGACGTCTGCAATAACGAATCTTTAGTTTCTGACACTGAAACGTAAGTGGAAATATATTTTTCTTTTTGCTAAGACATATTTATGATATACAGAGCTTTCAGCCTAAATAATATGGCTACATTGTTTTGTTTTTTTGTTGTTAAATATATGTATTGTGCATTCAGGAAATGCAAAGTTTTCACTGTTTTCTGTTATACAGTTTATATATATATATATATATATATATATATATATATATATATATATATATATATATATATATATATATATATATATATATATATATATATATATATATATATATATAACAATAATTACCACCACTTATTTGCGAATAAAAGATTCAATGAAAACAGGTAAAATAGTTCCAATACAAACAGTGACTCTGATAAAGATCAGCGTGTTTCTATAATTGGGACATATCACCAAATGTTGATAATAATCAAGTTAATTGGTGACTCCTGAATGCTGTATTTCATTTAGTGAATTTACTATGCCAGCCAGGAGCTTTAGTAGTGCTATTGCAGTTCATGATTCCGGCCCTCAAAGCCTTTCACAGCAGCTCCCTCTCTTGTGATTTTATTAGGCCTCATTTGTGTTCCAGGACCAGTGCACATGCCTAGGGGTCATGGGAAATATCATAAAGTGAAGTTACATCTGTGAGACTAACTGATATTACAAGGCTCACTATTAATAAAACTTACATGCTGCTGTGTCATGTGAATACTGACCACCATGAAGCCAATTTGCAGGTGCTTCCCCTCACCTTACATTAAAGACTGCGGCAATCATATTTGCAAAGGGGGAAAAGTGTTTTATTGTGGTCAGAGACCAGGCAACGTTTCAGGCCTTTCCTTGCCCTTTCTCAAGCCTGCCTGTAATCACAAGTCAAACATTTAAACCTACCCTACAGGGTGTGCATTATACCAGAAGCTCAGCTCCCATATAAATTACAAATAATTTTTCTGTAGGAGATTAAAGGGGTTGTTCATCTTTGAGATAACTTTTAGTATGATGTAGAGAGTGATATTCTGAGATAATTTGCAATTTTTTTTTTATTATCGAAGGTTTTTGACTTATTGAGCTTTTTATTCAGCAATTCTTCAATTTGCATTTTAAGCAATCTGGTAACTAGGGCCCAAATTCCCCTAACAACCATGCACTGATTTGAATAAGAGACTGGAAAATAAATAGGAGAGACAGCAATAAAAAGTAACAATAACAATACATTTGTAGCCTTACAGAGCATTTGTTTTTTTAGGAGTCAGTGACGCCCATTTGAAAGCTGAAAGAATCGGAAGAAAATGACAAATAACTATAAAACTATAAAAAATTAAATAATGAAAACCAATTGAAAAGCTGCTTAGAATTGGTACTACTATAACATACTATAAGTTACTTCAAAGGTGAACCACCCCTTTAAGAATAGAATAAGTGTGAACTAGGGATGCACCGAATCCAGGATTCGGTTCGGCATTCGGCCAGGATTCGACCTTTTTCAGCAGGATTCGGCTGAATCCTTCTGTCCGTCCGAACCGAATCCAAATCCTAATTTGCATATTCAAATTAGGGGCGTTGCAGGAAATCGCCTGACTTTTTGTCACAAAACAAGGAAATAAAAATGTTTTCCCCTTCCCACCCCTAATTTGCATATGCAAATTAGAATTTGGTTCGGTATTCGAACCGAATACGGATTCGGTGCATCCCTATTTAGAGTCCACAAGGATTTCTTACATATGTTTTGTCTAATTTTAATTTTAAAATGGAATCACCTTATTTGTGTGTTTTTGTTTTTTTTTATAGATCTATAGCAAAAGAGCTTGCAGACTGGCTTATCAGCAATAATGTAGTGGAACATATTTTCGGACCAAATTTACATATAGAGGTTAGTAAAACAAAAATTGGAAGGGAATGAATAGTGTAAATGAGGAGCCCTTCTTAGTACTCATGGTGAAAAGTACTGACTGCTCCACCGTCACACATGTACCGTAAGTGGCCTTTTCTAACAGTTGTCCCTCATATATTGCTGCCGGCAATACTACTCCACTGGCATGCAGCATAAGAACAAAAAATAAGAGTGAAAGCATAATGTTCTAATTTATTGTTATTTTTGCAGATTATAAAGCAGTGCCAAGTTATTCTAAACTTTTTGGCTGCGGAAGGTCGGCTAAGCACTCAACACATTGACTGTATTTGGGCAGCAGCACAGGTACTTAATGTACTAAATGTTTTTAAAGTGAAACAAACATTTAAATTGAGACATTGCAAATGCCTCATAGATTTCTGCTGAAGATAGTTTTTTTTATTTTGTGAAAGATGTAGAGCTTTAAAACCACACTATTTCTCTAACTGCCTTGAGATTGATTATTCTATTTCATATTGTTGTAGTTAAAACATTGCAGCCGTTACATACATGACCTGTTTCCATCGTTGATCAAAAACTTGGATCCTGTGCCTCTGAGACATCTCCTCAACCTGGTATCATGTCTTCATCCTAGCGCACACACAGAGCAGGTAAACTAGAAATATGGTCTGCTGCTAGAAAACCGGGGCAAGGGACATTGGCATCACCACTATTGTCTATATTCACTAATGGCTCAAGAGTGAGAGAAATCATAAGAGTTATCAGTCTGTTATCTGCACTTACTCCCTTCTTGCACCCAACACTCCCAGCATGCACAGCAAACACCAATGCCTTAAGGTTTTTAACACTGCTTAACACTTTATTCACATGCAACACTTAATTCACATGCAACACTCGCTTAGCAGCTCCCACACTCACTTTGAAGTCACGGAATTAAAGGTTTCAAAACCAGTGTACAAGCCCCAGGTTTTGTAGCCATGACTGGACAAACATGGATGGCCACATTCTGGTTTTTTTACTTTAAAACAACTGAAACTGCAGAAAATGAGGGGAAAGAGCTAAGATTCTCCTTCACTTCCTCGTCTCTCACCCACATGGTGCACCAGGAGATGAAATTTTCAGGCTGGCCAGTTCAGTTGATCAAAATCCCCTGAGCTGACATATGTTCCCAGACATTTAGACAGGATGGTTGCTGTTGGCTGAACTGCCCAAACTAGATTTGGACATAGATTTCCAGCTTAAGCTTAAAATGACAGGTGTAAAAACATTTTTACATTAACATTTTTAATCAAGTTAAATGCCAAGTTAAATTAGCCTGCTTTAAAATAGTGACAATTTCATTTTATTCAACAATGTCTTTTCTGACTTTCTCACTGTTGCGTTGATGAATTGAGAAATAAAATATTGGCTCACATAGGTGATTCATATTTAAGGAAAACTATACCCCCAAAATAAATACTTAAGCAACAGTTTATATCAAATTAAGTGGCATATTAAAGAATCTTATCTCAGGAAGAGATCACCTGACCAGAAATACTGCAGCTCTAACTGTAACAGGAAGAGATCACCTGACCAGAAATACTGCAGCTCTAACTGTAACAGGAAGAGATCACCTGACCAGAAATACCTCAGCTCTAACTGTAACAGGAAGAGATCACCTGACCAGAAATACCTCATCTATAACTGTAACAGGAAGAGATCACCTGACCAGAAATACTGCAGCTCTAACTGTAACAGGAAGAGATCACCTGGCCAGAAATACTGCAGCTCTAACTGTAACAGGAAGAGATCACCTGACCAGAAATACTGCAGCTCTAACTGTAACAGGAAGAGATCACCTGACCAGAAATACTGCAGCTCTAACTGTAACAGGAAGAGATCACCTGACCAGAAATTCTGCAGCTCTAACTGTAACAGGAAGAGATCACTTGACCAGAAATTCTGCAGCTCTAACTGTAACAGGAAGAGATCACTTGACCAGAAATACTGCAGCTCTAACTGTAACAGGAAGAGATCACCTGACCAGAAATACTGCAGCTCTAACTGTAACAGGAAGAGATCACCTGACCAGAAATACTGCAGCTCTAACTAACAGGAAGAGATCACCTGAGCAGACATACTGCAGCTCTTACTGTAACAGTAAGAGATCACCTGACCAGACATACTGCAGCTCTAACTGTAACAGGAAGAGATCACCTGACCAGAAATACTGCAGCTCTAACTGTAAAAGGAAGAGATCACCTGACCAGAAATACTGCAGCTCTAACTGTAACAGGAAGAGATCACCTGACCAGAAATACTGCAGCTCTAACTGTAACAGGAAGAGATCACCTGACCAGAAATACTGCAGCTCTAACTGTAACAGGAAGAGATCACCTGACCAGAAATACTGCAGCTCTAACTGTAACAGGAAGAGATCACCTGACCAGTAATACTGCAGCTCTAACTGTAACAGGAAGAGATCACCTGACCAGAAATACTGCAGCTCTAACTGTAACAGGAAGAGATCACCTGACCAGAAATACTGCAGCTCTAACTGTAACAGGAAGAGATCACCTGACCAGAAATTCTGCAGCTCTAACTGTAACAGGAAGAGATCACTTGACCAGAAATACTGCAGCTCTAACTGTAACAGGAAGAGATCACCTGACCAGACATACTGCAGCTCTAACTGTAACAGGAAGAGATCACCTGACCAGAAATACTGCAGCTCTAACTGTAAAAGGAAGAGATCACCTGACCAGAAATACTGCAGCTCTAACTGTAACAGGAAGAGATCACCTGACCAGAAATACTGCAGCTCTAACTGTAACAGGAAGAGATCACCTGACCAGAAATACTGCAGCTCTAACTGTAAAAGGAAGAGATCACCTGACCAGAAATACTGCAGCTCTAACTGTAACAGGAAGAGATCACCTGACCAGAAATACTGCAGCTCTAACTGTAACAGGAAGAGATCACCTGACCAGAAATACCGCAGCTCTAACTGTAACAGGAAGAGATCACCTGACCAGAAATACCGCTGCTCTAACTGTAACAGGAAGAGATCACCTGACCAGAAATACCGCAGCTCTAACTGTTACAGGAAGAGATCACCTGACCAGAAATACTGCAGCTCTAACTGTAACAGGAAGAGATCACCTGACCAGAAATTCTGCAGCTCTAACTGTAACAGGAAGAGATCACTTGACCAGAAATACTGCAGCTCTAACTGTAACAGGAAGAGATCACCTGACCAGAAATACTGCAGCTCTAACTGTAACAGGAAGAGATCACCTGACCAGAAATACTGCAGCTCTAACTAACAGGAAGAGATCACCTGAGCAGACATACTGCAGCTCTAACTGTAACAGTAAGAGATCACCTGACCAGACATACTGCAGCTCTAACTGTAACAGGAAGAGATCACTTGACCAGAAATACTGCAGCTCTAACTGTAACAGGAAGAGATCACCTGACCAGAAATACTGCAGCTCTAACTGTAACAGGAAGAGATCACCTGACCAGAAATACTGCAGCTCTAACTGTAACAGGAAGAGATCACCTGACCAGAAATTCTGCAGCTCTAACTGTAACAGGAAGAGATCACTTGACCAGAAATACTGCAGCTCTAACTGTAACAGGAAGAGATCACCTGACCAGAAATACTGCAGCTCTAACTGTAACAGGAAGAGATCACCTGACCAGAAATACTGCAGCTCTAACTAACAGGAAGAGATCACCTGAGCAGACATACTGCAGCTCTAACTGTAACAGTAAGAGATCACCTGACCAGACATACTGCAGCTCTAACTGTAACAGGAAGAGATCACTTGACCAGAAATACTGCAGCTCTAACTGTAACAGGAAGAGATCACCTGACCAGAAATACTGCAGCTCTAACTGTAAAAGGAAGAAGTGTGGAAGCAAAAGACACAACTCTGTCTGTTAATTGGCTCATGTGACCTAACATGTTTGGTTTGTTTGTGTGCACCGTAAATCCTATGATCGCAAGGGACGGCCCTTATATTTTAAAATGGCAGTTTTCTATTTATGATTACCCAATGACACATACTGCTAAAAAGTATAATATTATGAAAATGGTTTCTTTACATGAAGCAGAGTTTTACATATGAGCTATTTATGTAATATATTTCTATAGAGACCTACATTGTTCGGGGAGTATAGTTTTTGAAGAATAGTCAGTTAAATTTTTATGGGAATTTGTTTCTACATTTACACCATGACATGTTTTTTAATGGAACGTCTGTTTTTCTCCTAATGGGGCATTGTTTCCTTATTTTGTAGACCTTATATTTGGCATCAATGCTGATTAAAGCCCTCTGGAATAATGCACTAGCAGCTAAAGCTCAGCTCTCCAAGCAGAGCTCATTTGCCTCATTACTGAATACTAATTTACCAATGGGGAATAAGAAAGGTAAGTGCTTGTATTGCTCTCAGTTTTTTTTATGTTTTATTGTATAAATGTTAAATTCAAATGTTTATTTGTTTCTGGGCATTTGCTACTCTTCATTTCCTTGTTTGTGTGACAAAAAATCACATTATTTTTCGGATTCTGTTTGGCCAGGCATGTTGGATTTAGCCGAAATCAAATCCTGCTTGAAAAGGTTTAATCCTGACGAAATACCAAACCAAATCCTGGATTCGGTGCATCCCTAATTTATACATAGGATTTCTATATAGTCTCTGTGATGTCCATGTCTTACATATCATACATTACATATAATAAACACAAATTTCCCCAATATTTTTTTCCTAAATTGGTTGCCAGGAGAGTAAAGCTGTTTCCAAGCTCTCCTTGAGATGATGAAGTAATCTAAGTCCAGGAGCCCCTAGAGCATATGTGCTTGCCCCACTATGGCTTCACATAGAATTTGTATCTTTAACCATATCTAAAGAAGGAGGAAGAATACCTGCATTTGCATAACTGTCTGATAAGTGGTAGAAATATGGAGTTAATTCTTAAGTAATGTAGTAAAAAAAAAAGTAAATTCCCTCAGAGACAAAGGCAACATAACCTTTTCCTGGCCTTTGAACATTTCAACATTAAGGGGCCGATTCACTAATTTCGAGTGAAGGATTCGAAGTAAAAAAACTTCGAATTTCGAAGTATTTTTTGGGCTACTTCGACCATCGAATGGGCTACTTCGACCTTCGACTACGAATCGAAGGATTCGAACTAAAAATTGTTCGACTATTCGACCATTCGATAGACGAAGTACTGTCTCTTTAAAAAAAACTTCGACCCCCTACTTCGGCAGCTAAAAGCTCCCGAAGTCAATGTTAGCCTATGGGGAAGGTCCCCATAGGCTTGGCTAACTTTTTTTGATCAATGGATATTCCTTCGATCGTTGGATTTAAATCCTTCAAATCGTTCGATTCGAAGGATTTAATCGTTCGATCGAAGGAATAATCCTTCGATCGTACGATCGTAGCATTTGCGCTAAATCCTTCGACTTCGATATTCGAAGTCGAAGGATTTCAATTCCTAGTCGAATATCGAGGGTTAATTAACCCTCGATATTCGACCCATAGTGAATCAGCCCCTAAGAGTTTAACACGCTGTTGTTCTCTTAAAGGAGAACGAATACCATTTTACAATTGGGGTTCCAAAATGTAGGCACCCCAAGTGACTACTTTTACTGACCTGACACCCTGAGTCGGTGCTCCTATCCGCAGAAAACCGCACCGGCCCGGGATTCTTCTCCTCCTGCTTCTTCATTTTTCAAATTTCCCAGGGCAGGCGCATGCGCAGTAGAAATAAATAGCCGGCTTTTTCCGTTAAAGTTCAGCTTTTCAATCTACTCCGCATATGCACCAATGAGAATACCCGAAGAAGCAAGAAGAGGATCGCTCCATGGTGCTCGCTAGCAGAACCAGGGGTGTCAAGTAAGTAAAAGTAGTCACTTGGGGGGGTGCTTAACCACTAAGGGTAAAATGATATCCGTTCCGCTCCTTTAAAGGAGAATGAAAGGCCTTACCTGAAACCCCTGCTGGTGCTCCTATCAGCAGAAAACTGCACCGGCCCGGGGTTATACCAGTGAGCACCACGGAGCCATCCTCTTCTGTCTTCTTCTGTATTCAAATTTCCTGGGGCAAACACATGCAGAGTTGAACAAAATAGCAGCTTTTTTGGTTAAAGTTTGGCTTTTCGTTCTCCTGCGCATGAGCTGCCGCACAAAGAAAGACGCAAGAAGATCGCCCCGTGGTGCTCACTGGTATAACCCAGCACCAGCCCAGGGTTTCATGTAAGTCAATACATGAAGCCTTTCCTTCTCCTTTAAGGGATCAGAAGTTTTAAGGAAAATCTGTACAGTCTTAACAGCAACTTACTTTCTACAATCCAATCTGAGAGAATGACCTTGTGCTTTTTGTTGTATCATACTTGTAGTGAAATGTACTGGTTTGTTTATTTGATGCTTTATCTTATAGGTTTTTTTATCATGTAAAAGCAGTGCTATTGGGCATTTTTAACAAATAAAATCTTTAATTTTAGGTTCTCCAGCAACCAGCCCTCAGAGCAGTGACAACAGTGACACTCATCACAGTGGGGGAAGTGACATTGAAATGGACGAACAAATTCTGAACAGGTCTAAACATGTGCAGCAGCGGCTGTCAGACACAGAGGTGCATCTTATAGATTAACCCCTGAGAAGGGTTAAATTAAAAATCACTTTGTTACAACTGAAATATGCATTTGTGTCCCTAGAAATAAGAAATAGTCATTCCAGGTCATACAGCCAAGTCACATACACTTTTGATCTCATTTTCTGGTTGCTTCCTTAACCTAGTCATTTGTCCTATAGACTTCATCTTGGCCAATAAAAATGTTAACTCGGCTGCACCAAGCACTTCTTTAGGGATCACTACATTATACATTATTCTGGGGTACACAGGAACAATGGGGGTATAGCTTACACCACTAGGAGGCAGGACACAATAAAAAATACAAACTAACTAGTCCCTCCTCTTCCTGCTATACCCCAGCTGCCAGGCGGAGCCAGACCCGTTTATTATAGATTTTTTTGTGTTTTGAACAGTTCATAAAACCAACTTTTGCGGTGTTGATCTTAAAAGTAGTTTCTAGCATTTATTTCTTACTGTTTCCAAGGAATCTATGCAAGGGAGCTCAGATGAAACTGCCAACAGCGGAGAAGATGCAAGTAGCGGGCCTGGAAGCAGCAGTGGGCACAGTGAAGGGTCAAGCAATGAAGTCAATTCCAGTCATGCAAGTCAGTCTGCTGGTAGCCCAGGCAGTGAGGTTCACTCTGAGGATATTGTTGATATGGAAGCACTGAAAGAAGATGATGAGGAAGATGAGCATTCCATTAACACTGCAAAAAACAGAGTTGCTGAACTTCAAAAAAGAAAGCTGGAATCTCAAGCAGGCATATGTTTAGGAGAGTCCCAGGGTCCAGTGGAGAGAAGCACAGCAAGCAATGGGTCAGGCAAGGATCTAGTCTTTAATTCTGATTCAGTTCAACCAGGTGACAGCCAAATTCGTATTTTAGATGCCTGTTCGCATCCGGAAGAATGTGAACATGATATGACCGGAGAAATGAGCACTAGCTACATGCAGGGTTCCATTGATACTTGCATTGCTCGATCTGGGGACTTCCTTGGAGAAGCCATTGGAAATGAACTCTTCAATTGCAGGCGGTTTATTGGACCTCAGCATCGCCACCACCACCATCATCACCACCATCATAATCACCACCATCACCACCACCACCACCATGAAGGGTAAGTTAATTGTATGGATCTAAATATATCAGAATGTTAAGTAAAATTGAACATTCACTTACAGATATGCTGTGCAATTACACTTTGACAATAAGGGCTATGACACACAAAGCTACTTGTTGTGGCTACAAAATGGACAATACTGATAATTGTTTCTGCTAAAACACTACGGGGCACATTTACTATTGGTCGAATAGCGAGGGTTAATTAACCCTCGCTATTCGACCGTCGAAGTAAAATCCTGCGAAAAAATCCTGTAAAATTCCTGCGATCGAACGATTCGAAGGATTTTAATCCATCTATCTAACGATTTTCCTTCAATCCCAAATTGGCTAGAAAGCCTATGGGGACCTTCCCCATAGACTAACATTGATGCTCTGTAGGTTTTAGGTGGCCAAGTAGGTGGTCAAAGTTTTTTTTAAAGAGACAGTACTTCGACTATTGAATGGTTGAATAGTCGAACGATTTTTAGTTTCAATCGTTCGATTCGAAGGTCGAAGTAGCCAATTCGATGATCGAAGTAGCCAAAAAAATACTTGAAATTCAAAGTATTTTTTATTCTATTCCTTCACTCGAGCTAAGTAAATGTGCCCCTACATGTATTTTAGCAAAGACAATTCTCAGTCTTGTCTATGATAGGGTATTTTCTTGGAATTTTTTAGCCGCTATAAGTAGCACTGTGTGTCCTAGCCCTAATGGTGATGGCTGATGGGGAGATTTGCCACCCGTGATAAATCTGTGCTACATTGGATGACCGATCTCTCAAAATGCCTCCATATTGGCAATAATTGAAATGCCTGGACTTAAAGTGGACCTGTCACCTACACATAAAAAGTTGTATAACAAAAGTCGTTTGCAAATTAAACATGGAACCCAAATAGTTTTTTTCATGAAGGCACCCATACCTGTTATATAGGCGTTTAAATATCTGAACTGTCAATCAAACATTACCTGCCCCGCCTCTATGCCTGATGCATATAGGAGGGGCAGTCAATTACTTTCACTTTCCATTCAGCACTTCCTACATGTCACTGCTTTCCCCACGTTCCCCCTCCCTCTTTACACTTTATTGTTGTGAAGGACAATGTGTATGGGCATCAGGTCCCCCATTCAAGCGCATACACAAGATTTTGGGTTGATGCACAACTTGTCTTAATAGCAGTGTCCACAAAATGGCTCCTGCCTGCTTACTGTGATTCCATGACTGAAGGAAACAAAATTTAAATAGTAAATGTAGTGTAAGTAAGTTTTATTTTGCTCAACTAACATGATAGAAATAATTTGGAATTATTTTTTAGGGTAACTGAACTTACACATTGCCGTGTTTTTCCAAAGTTGACTTGCGAGGAAACTTTGGGCAACTTCATGACATGTAGGTTTTACAATTGGCGATTTCAATTGTTGGTGATGAAGAAGCTTTTTCGGGAGATTTGGCACCCACAGTAGCGCACATTTATAGCGGTTAATAAATGTCCCTGTCAGTCATCACATTCAATTTTGAGTAAACAAATATAGTAAAACACTTTTTAGCTGGCCGTAGATCAGTCCTGTGCTATTAGTACTTCAGTGCATTTTTCCAGGGCTTTATTTACCCATTAGCAAATCCAAAGAATATCGTTGATTCAAGATTGTGGAACCCTTTACTGTAAATCCAAGATGGAGACCTTGAGTATGGCCTCAAGTAATTGAGTGCCTTATAGTGGCAAGAGGCATATCTCCATATATTTCCTTTGTTTCCATGCTTTACAAGTTTGCACTTTTGCCAACTGTATTACAAACAGACAGGATTAAAAATATAAAATAAGTAAGTATATAAATAAATACCTTTCTAGACAAAAATGATAAAATATATATTTGTTTTGAACAGTCAGGGATTTCATACATCTTAGCCAAAAAAAAAAAATCAGACTGCTCCTCAGTTTAGTAATTTAACGCATACACTCTAGCATGTATTCAGCAATTCGCTATGCTTGCAACACACGGTCCAGCCTTTGAGATTTTACATAGTTTCTTCAGAAATTTTGGGCTGGGAGTCTTGCTCTGAAAATACCTGAACCAAACAGCACCATGATAATGTTTCCAATTTTAAAGGCAAATGTGGTGTCTTGTTTGCCAGGTGTACAATTTACTGTGCGGTTTA
Organism: Xenopus laevis; assembly: GCF_017654675.1. Taxonomy (NCBI): domain Eukaryota; kingdom Metazoa; phylum Chordata; class Amphibia; order Anura; family Pipidae; genus Xenopus; species Xenopus laevis. The sequence continues at coordinate 960,246 of NC_054380.1, read as the reverse complement.
TTATTATTATTATTATTATTATTATTATTATGTTTATTCAATGGTCTTGATTTATTATGTTGAAACACAGCATTTAAAAACATTTACATATAAGTCTAAATGCAAGCAGGTTAAAGGAATAGTTAGCCTTTATATTATCTTTTATTAAGTATAGATAGACCTTTTTAAGCTGGTCTTCATTAGTTTTTGTGATTTTTCAATTATCTTATCTGTGTTTTTTACATTTTATTCTTGGTTAATATTGTTTAATTGTCTCTCGCACCTTGGGGTATAGCAGCCACCACTAGGAGGCAGGACACTAGGAAAAACTGGCTCCTCCCTACTCTGCTATATCCCCCCCGAGTACAGCTAGAGGAGTTCAGTTTTTCAAGTGACCTCAAGGAGGCAGGACATATCCATTCAGATGTAAATTCTGTGGCCAGACTTAAAGTTTGGCATCAGGGGTTTCCCTGGAGTTTCTCTACTATAGAGAATTACCTACCCCTCCTTGGGATTGTGGCACTGGAACCAATAAGTCTTCCAGGGAGCAAGACCACCCAGCACTAAGGGTCTTTCCACTTCTCTACGGGAGGCCCTTCTTTACAGTACACACTACACCAAAGGCTCCTTCACAAGAGGAACCTGGACAGTGATTATCACCAGCGACAACTACCTCTAAGGAAGGTGGTCTACTCTGACCACTTCCCACCTGCCATCAGCTGCTCTCTCCATGTACTCCTACCTGCAGCAGCCCACTCTCTGCTCCTTCCTTAAGCCTTCCTTGCTCTGCGGTTCAATTGTGCTTCTTCAGGGCTTCTCGGTTCAATTTTCGCACCAAATCTCTTCATGCGTTCCACGCTGGTACTCGTCCAGAGCAGTGGCTACTTCCTCCTTCAATTGCAGCTGCCTCTGTGCCCTGGTGACATCACTTCCTCGGCTCACTGCCAGTAGCAGCGCACAGCTCCATTTGCGCTGGGATTCCCACTCTCCATCCTGAAGTGGCTTCCTCATGTCCGCACTGCTTGCCTTTCCTGAAGTACCACTCGGCTCCTGAATTAACGTGTCCTGAAGCCTCAGAACCAGGAAAGTCACGGTCAGACACAGAGGTCGATATTGGGTTAGAGAGAGAGGCAGACACAGGAGGGAGGCAGGCTCTAGAGGGAAAATAACGCCTTTCCTGAAGGGACTCTCTGTTCTCTAATAGCCCTACTTACTTAATTGTTTGCTTACTACTTCCTGTTACTGGGCTTTGGCAGAAGGGAGTTCTGAAGGGCCTTTTTCTAGGTCAAAACAAACACTCTCCAGAGTAAAGTACCTAGCGTGCTCCAAATGCCGGAAACGCCTACCTGTGGGTCGCAAAACCCCCTTTGTGAAAGCTGCACTCCAGCAACTTCAGCTGAGGCCTCTTCCCCAGCCTCCCCTCGGCACTTTAGCTGTCCACTGGCATAACCAATCTGGCCACATGCCTGGACAAGCTCTTTAACAGACTGGCGCACGATTCATCAGATTCCAGAATTAGACCCCAAAAACGACCACCGCTACCCTCTCCTTGAGGAATTAAGCGAATGTGAATCGCTTAACAACATTCCTGTAGAAGATGATTTCCTCAGACCCTCCTGAGGATAATGAGGAGTTAACCAAACATTCTTCGGAGGCAGTTGAACCTCATTTTTGCTGTCCTCAATTGTCTCAATCTTAAGGAGACAGAGACCCAGAAGCAACTCGTCATTATCTAAGCATCACAAAAAATCTCTACCTATCTTTCCTTCACATCCACAATTGGATGACATTATTCAGGCTGAGTGGGACCACCCAGAAAAGACATTTCAAGCAGGCCGTCGCTTTCAAAGACTGTGTCCCTTTCCGAAGTATCGATAAATACTGTCCCGCCTGTCCAAGAACACAGCCCTTCCAGTACCAGATGCATCTTCATTCAAGGATTCCATGGACAAGAAGCTAGAAGCCTCCTCTGTTCTGTTTTCATGGCCTCAGGGGACTCCCTTTGCCCAGCCCTGGCATCCGCATTGGTTAGCAGAGCCCTTCAATCCTGGACCAACTCAGGGAAACCCAGACAAGAACTCCTAGATGTCACCTTCCAAGTTAAGGAGGCAACAGATTACTTGAGTGAGGCTGCCTTAGACACCATCCAGGTCATTGGGCGCATACATATTGTTTTTCGTTGGACATAGTTCTAGGTTTTTTGTTTGTTATGCAAAACAGAGCTCCTCTAGCTGTACTGGGAGGTATAGCAGCTTTTTCCTAGTGTCCTACCTCCTAGTGGTGGCTGCTATACCACAATGTCCCTGTGTCCCACAGACCCCTTTTCCAGGCCCTCTTCTACTTGTCTCTTTTGAATTCCTGTTGGTTACTAGGCTTAATATGCCAAAGAGCTATAAAAATCTAATTAATTAAAATAACAAAAAATAAATACATTGAAGAATAATTAGTTTTTTTTTCTTCAACACATCTGTCTTCATAATTATAAAAGTTAATTTTCAAGTGAATTACATAATATGATATATTTTAATAAATTAAGGACAAAATACCAAACCCTTAGGCTAGGGCCACATGCCATGGATTCTCTGCCCTCTTCTCTTCTGCTGGGCTGAAAGCCAGGGCTGTGGAGTCTTTACATTAACCCTGTGACGCCGACTCCTCAGTTTACACTAACTCCGACTACTCTGCTTTAGAAGTAACAGTTGCATAGCAGATAACAGATAAAACACCATTGTATTATACAGGGCTTATCTGTTACGTGCTATCTAACCTATGCCTTTTCTCCTTTTTTCCAGCAGCTTCAATGGCTACATATCAGCTCATTTTTATAAACTATAGAAGCAAATACACAGAATTAACCAGTGCAGAGCAACAGTTCATTATATTGTAATTACTTTTATACAGTTTCAGGTATTGTTACTGTTCCTAAAGTATTTTCCACGTTGAAAGAATTGAAGTACATAACATACAAGGCATTGTATCACCGGCAGTGCTCACAAATATAAACCATATCCTTTTGGTAATTCTAAAACAGTCAAAATTAAACCAAAAACAATTGGAAAACCTAAAACAACTTATCTATTCATTGAACCTGGCATATAGCTGTAGAATAGCTGTTTACAATCCAATCCAAAATGAAAGTATTGTTCCGTATCCTCCTTCATAGAAGCTCTTAAATCTGATTTTATTTTCAATGCTTGTATTTTAATTATTAGGAGTCTGAGTCATTGTTTTGGCGACTCCATTCCAGATACCCCAAATTGTTCACAACTCCGACTCCACAGCTTTGCTGCAGGAGAGATGGATTTCAGCACAAAATCTTGCATTTAAGTGATGAAATCTGCCCCAAGAGGGACAGCGGATTCTCCACGGTAGAGATCTGTTTGTTGTGGCCCTAGCCTTATTCTGTAGGTTCTTTTAGGCTGCCATTATTATATGATTCTGGTGCATTTATCATTATTGTCAGCTGGATCTTGCTTTACTAATGTGCACGGTACAACTCATCCAGTCATCTTTTGTAGTTGGGTGTGAGTTTGACACATGTTATTACTTGTAGCGCATATTGTGGCTTGGGTCCAACAGCCTAAGCACTGCAACTTGGGCATGTCACATACTACTATCTGACTTGTATCTGATCTGTTTTTTAGTGACTAGATCTGTACCAATCATCTCTTTTCAGTTTTTGTTGACAGTAATGATGATAGACTTGGCTTATCACAGTTTTAAGATTTTCTAGTCAAACTGAGTGATCAAAAAGGGGCCAGCGCATGGTAATGATCAGTCAGTGCTCTCAGCCACACACAAAGAGCTAGGCCAATAGATGACTTCATTCACTGTTCCCCTGCTGACCTAGAACTTCATGATCCTCTGCATCTGATTGGCCTGAAGGATTAGTGGACTTTACCCATTCACATGGTCACACATTTCAATGTTGTATTCACAGATCTTGATATGGATGTCATGGACTTTACTACAACTGCATTAGGCAATATACAAAAAGCTCGTGATTTTTAAGTTAGCCTTGTAAGCAGTGTGTCTTTTCCATTGTTCTGCCCAAAAGACCATGTAGTAAAGTACATTGTGGTTATGGCTTCCCTCCATTGTTCATTAACTTATTTGCATAGCTATTAGAACTGTTTAATGCAAAATTGATGTCCACATGCTAAAAGAAACCCTTATTTTGGTTATAAACTGAAATAACTATGCATTATTTTGGCAGTATATCCGCTGTCTTTACTGACTTTTCTGCCATTTAAGGCACATGGTGGACGACATGTTGAGTGCAGATGATGTCAGCTGCAGTAGCTCACACGTCAGTGCAAAATCAGAGAAAAACATGGCAGACTTTGATGGTGAGGAGTCTGGCTGTGAAGAGGAACTGGTACAGATCAATTCACACGCAGAGCTTACCTCTCATCTCCAGCAGCACCTTCCCAACCTGGCTTCTATTTACCATGAGCATCTGAGTCAAGGCAAGGCAATATCTCTTTTATTTCAGTACATAGGAAAAATGATGTTTTTGTTTCTAAAGTGAACCTCTAACCTGGCAAGCACTTTTATAGTTCAGTGCCATAAAAGAAGTTAAAGTAACTATCCTTTGTGTGTTATATTACTGAGATCTATAAAGTCCCTATATAAAGTGTTATGGCTAGGATTGATATAGAAAACCATACCATGAAGAGCTTTAGTCCAGGCCGATAGATCTGTCACAAGTGTGTAGCAACAGCCAATATATATAGGTCTGCTCCAAATAATTAATAGTGACATTTTAAGCAATTGACGTAAGTTTAAGAATGGCCCTAATTGTCATTGGTTTCCAAAATAAACAGGGATCATTTATTCTTATGCCATTCTGCCTGTAGCACTGGATATACAGTATGTATAGGTATTGTAGATCTGAGCATGTGTGAGGCAGGGTTAGCTTATTTCATTCAGTGTGCACAGCATAAACAAATATTTTACTAACAGGCGTAGAGGACAATTCGCTAGCGAAAGACCGTCACTATCATAGTTTCGCTCCTTATCGCCAGGCGAATTTTCGCTCAGGTCAACAATTGTTACTATGCAAATTCACTAAAGTGTGAATTTTACTGAACGTTACCTCTTTCGCCAGAGTTTCCTTCGCCACCTTAGACCTGGAGAACTGATAAAATGACCTACATCCTCCTCAAGCTTTTGTCAGTGACATCATATCCTGTATGCTGAAAACTCATAAAAGTTGTAAAAAACAATGGCGTCTATTCATATTTGAAAGTGGGATTGTCTTTAAAAGTCCTATCTATTAAAGATTTTTGTGTTAACATTTTTTCCAACCATTTGAGGGACACGGCACATTTGTTTTAGGGTGGGCTCATGTGTAGGACATTAGAGAATCTCTTTTGTCTTTATTTTGTTTCCTTGGACATGTGTAATAATAAGTGGCCACTTCAAGCACCTCTAATAAAGACGTCCATACAACCTATATGAACCTTCCCTGTTCAAATTGACCTAAGTGTAAGAGGACTAACGAAGTTTCACTAGGCAGAAATAAACACTAGCGTAAGTTCATTATGAAATGCTCACGCTTACGAAATAACAAACGAAACTTCACTAGCGTTTGGCTACAGAGACACAACTTCGCATTTGTGTGAATTAGCGTAGTGGCAACTAATTTACGCCTGGAGAAGTGTCGCACAGTGTCTCGGATCCTTCGCTGGTGAAAATTCGTGCCTTAGTGAATCTTCCCCAAAGAATTGTTGGTAAAGGGAACGGAGTTCTATCCGATGCATTAAATGGCGAGCACATCACTTCTCTGCTATTAAACAACAGATGCTCCAAGATATAGAATAGGAGATGTTGGTTTATTAAATATTATTGATATTCCACACGCCACAGGATAAAACCTCAATTTTATATAAAGAAATATTGACTGCAACAAACCAGTCATCACTCCAGCACAGGAATCCATGTATTTAGGCAGTGGCGTAACTAGATGTTGCTGGGCTCCACAGCAAATTAATTTTAGGGCCCCCAACATATCCAGTGTTTGTCCTGTTTTACCAATATATGTTCAAATTGCTCATCAATGAGAGCCTCATGGGGCCCCCTGTACCTCCTGGGCCCCCCTGCAGCCGCAGGGTCTGCTTCCTCTGTAGTTACGCCCCTGTATTTAGGCATTGCTATACCATTCCAAAGAGACCAGTTCCCTGCACCACATTTGGTGGCAATATAAAATGGTGATACTTGTTTGCTTGAGTCAGCTGAAATTCCCCAATATGAAAGCAATACTAGATGCACGTACCATTAGTGGTCCATCCTCCACCATTAATCCAGAAAGAAGTTTTTCGTACAGCTCTGAAGGCCTGAAACGTCGCGGACCAGGCTGTTTGCCATGTAATGTACCAATAAAGGCATTTTAATCTACCGGTGCTGTACGAAAAACTTGTTTCTAATATAAAATGGTGAAAAGATTTTGGTCAAGGGTTTACAACTAGTTGATGCATTTAGTGGAGTAAGTTTATGCCAGTACCCCAACAAATATTAATGTAGAGTTACATTAATAAATACACTAGAAATCCTCTATAGTGGTCCCCTGACATAAATTATCAATACACATGAATAATAATAAATACAAATAAATAATAAAATTATATATATTAAAATAATATATTATGTATATTATAACTAGATACCTATTATGAGTATTACATTTTCTACATCATTTGTTTCTATCCGTTTAAATGTTTTTGGGGTTTTCTTCTTCAGGCCCTTCTGTACACAAGCACCAGTACAACAGCAATGCCATGGTTGATATTAACCTGGATAATGTTTGTAAGAAAGGCAATACACTGCTGTGGGATCTGGTCCAAGATGATGATGCGGTAAGTCCGTGTTTGGTCTTGCATTTATGAGCATCTTTTAATGTAGTTGAACCGCATATATTTAATGATTTCCTTCATCCCCGAGTCCTGTTTGTTTTGTTTTTTTATTCAATTTTGGTCTCCTTGCCCCTAAATACAGGCCTACAGGGATGAATATAGTGGGTTAATATTCATATTATATGGTGAAATATACAGCATGGCAAGTAAAGCAAACACTTGTAGGCATCTTAACAACTAAAGAAATAAAGTTATAAAGGAACTCGGAGTTTGTAACTAACAATGGCTTTCTTTTGCAGATTCATCTCTCTGAAGGCTTAATTAATGAAGCTGAGAAGCTGCTCTGTTCTCTGGTTTGTTGGTTTACTGACCGGCAGATTAGAATGAGGTTCATTGAAGGCTGCTTGGAAAACCTTGCTAATAATAGGTACTTTTATTATTTTGTTTTGGTACTTGTGCTGAACCAGATTGAGTGTTTAATAATATAGTTTATTTCTCTCATGCAATCTTCAGCCAGAGGCTGCTTGAGTCAAGTTTATTGCATAAAACTGAACTTACTGTACTGATATATTAGTACGATCACTATTTAAAGGACAACTTAACCCTAAAAAATGAATGTGGCCAAAAATGTCCTATTTTATATAGTGAAATTATTGCACGAGGCTAAAGTTTGAGCTTGTCAATAGCAGCAATGATCCAGGACTTCAAACTTGTCACAGGGGGTCACCATCTTGGAAAGTGTATGTGACACTCACACAGAGCCGGGCCAAGGTATTTTGGCACCCTACGCAAGAGCTTTAATCAGTGCCCACCCCCACCTGGTCCTGCTTTACCATTTTCCACCCTACCATTCATATTGCCCCCTGTACCTGTGCCAGCACCTATCATATTTCCCCAATTTGTACCTGTGCCAACGGCAGTTAATCCCTCAGATGGCCCCCAAGTCCCCAATCTGTACCTGTACCAGCATAAACTAAAACATCCATCATATTGTTACCCCCAATCTGTACCTGTGCCAGCAGGAGCCACATATCCATCATATTGCCCCAAACATCTGTGTACCTGACACCATATTGCCCTATATACCTGAGCCAGCAGCAGGCAATCCCTCATATTGCCCACAATCTGTACCTGTGCTAAAAATTTCATCATATTAAAGGCCATGCAAACCAGGGTTTTTAAAAAAAAAAAAAAAAAAAAACCCTTAAAAGTGTGCGCCCCCCCCCCCACAATTGCGCCCTAGGCGAGCGCCTACTCTGCCTACCCATAGTTCCAGCCCTGCACTCACATGCTCAGTGGGCTCTGATTGGCTGTTGAGAAGCTAAGCTTAGGGCTCGTCACTAATTATCCAGCAGAAAATGAGCTTCCCTGGCTGTAATATAAGCTGATGCTACAGGTTTGCTGATTATTCAATTCTGATGCTAATGTAGACCTGTTTAATCGATTTAGCTTGGAAGGTATTCTTTTGTTATGCACATGCCAAGTCTTGCTGATTATTTTTTTCTTTCAGATCTGTTGTTGTATCACTCCGACTTCTTCCCAAGTTATTTGGAACCTTTCAACAATTTGGAAGCAGTTATGATACCCACTGGATAACAATGTACGTTGAATTTTAATGCTGTCTTTAATTCATGCAAAATATATATATAAAAAAAATAATGCATACAGTTTCTGTTTTCTTTTACATTTTTCAGTAAATGCTTCACATATCACTATAGTCATGCTGATATAACATGGAATCACAAATATAGGTATGGGACCTGTAATCCAGAATGCTCTGGATCTGGGGTTTTACGGATAACGGATCTTTGCGTACGGATCTTATTACCTTAAGTCTACTAGAAAATGAATTAAGCATGAAATAAACCCAATAGGCTGCTTTTGCCTCCCATAGGGATTACTATATCTTAGTTGGTATCGAGTACAAGCTACTGTTTTATTTTTACTGAGAAAAAAGAAATCATTTTAAAAAATTTGGATAATTTGGATAAAATGGAGTCTATGGGAGAGGACCTTTCTGTAATATGGATCTTTCTGAATAACTGGTTTCTAGATAAGCAATCTCTTACCTGTGCAGAAGAATGGTATCATCTGAAAGGAGCAATCACACACAGGATTGTCAAGTTCTCATACTTAGGCCTGATACATCTCAATATTATCCACTGCAGCTCTGCACACAGTTGCATTTCATAGAAATGTACTAAATCATTTGGATCCATGAATAGATGCCTGGGAATTATTATTTAAGTGATTTGCTGTGCTACGACTGTCTCTTATTTCTTTTCTCATGTTGAGTTGGTCATTCACATGGCAATGAGACTTCATATTTAAAATGAAAGACCCAAATGGGACTGCCATGTGCGAGTGTTTTTCTGTTCGATTTTATTGCATTTATTTGGTTATATTTTTCCGTTATCCCTTGTTCTCTGTTTCTGTCAAAGCCAGCTGTAAATTCAACATTTTTTTTTCAGTATGTTAAAAACCTCTTCATATGTATTCTTCTTAATAATACTTTATTTTATTGAGACCAATTGCAATTTTTCAGGATATCATTGTGTACATAATACTAAAAGCTCAAGAGAAGAAAAGGCATATTTAGTTGGGGGTGCAAAAGTTAGGCACCCCCAAGAGAAAACTGCAGCGGTCTGGGGATTCTTCCAGCGAGCACCACGGATCGATAGTCTTCCTTCTTCTTCTTTCTTTAAATTTCCCAGGGCAGACGCATGTGCAGTAGAACTGAATAGCCGACTTACTCGTTAAAGTTCAGCTTTTCACTTTACTGCACATGGAAAAGAAAGAAGAAGCAGAAAGGTGATGGCTCCGTAGTGCTGGATGGAATAAGCCCAGTTTTCTGCTGATAGGAGAACCGGCTTTTAGCACCTCGTGTAAAGAGTGCCTTTCCTTCTCCTTTAAAGGTCAATTACCCCTTTACATGGCAAAAGATTGCAATCAAGTTTTCTGATATTCTTTACATAAAAAAGAATATAGTAATAGTTAAGGGATCCCTTACTTATAAACCTGTTATCCATAAGGCTCTGAATTACAGAAAGGCCATCTCCCATAGGTGAGAGACTAAGGGACCCCGCTCCTAAAATGTTGTATTGTTTGGCTTTACACAGAAGTTTCCTCTCGTTTTGCATTATAACCGTGTGCTGGAGCTTTTTGGCATTTTATTTTGCACGGCTGAGATCCTTTTATACTCCTTAGCACCAGGGACAATTATTTTTATTATTATATTTGAGAGGCCAGGTGTGCATGCACTTTACTCGGTTTGAGTAGCATCACCCATTCCAGAGTCCATTTTAAGCAAATTATTCTAATTGTTGTAAAAAACAATGATCTGCAATAATAAAACAGTCCCTTTGCTAACTAAGCTGCAGGAATCCATATTGGAGGCAAAACAATCCTATTGAGTAGATTTAAGGTGTGGGGATCCAGTTACTGAAAGATCCCTTATTAGGAAAACCCAGGTCCCAATCATTGTGAATAACAACGATTACTAAATTTATGGTATGGTTATCCAGATTACCAAAGGATCCTCTTATCCCAAGCATTCCGAATAACAGATCTTTCATCTATATATAACAGAACAATGATGTTTAACCCAAGTGGAATTTCGGAAATTATTTTTTTTAATTGATGAGGCATGGTTGATAGAAATGATGCCTCTTGGGTCTCTTTTTCTGCTAATCGTCTGCAACTGAACACTTCTTCCATGTTACTTTATACTTTTTCTAGTCAATTGTTTCATTATGTGCTTCAGCAAAGCAATGAGTACCGTGTATACTTGAGTATAAGCCGAGTTTTTCAGCCCCCAAAATATGCTGAAAAACTCAACCTCGGCTTATACTCGGGTCAAGCGCAAAAACGGTCGCCGGCGCCTAAGAATAGTCTCCAAGAATATTCGCCGGCGTCCAAGAATGGTCGCCGACATCCAAAAACGAGACGCCGGCACCTCCAGTGGGAGCAGAAACCCTCAAATCTTACCCTCAATTCTTACCAGAAGCTGCTTCATTTCTCACCCTAGGCTTTTACTCGAGTCAATAAGCTTTCCCAGTTTTTGGAGGTAAAATTAGGTACCTCGGCTTATACTCGGGACGGCTTATACTCGAGTATATACGGTATGTTACATTGTTACTTGCAAGACACTTTTCCGCTTGTATCAGTTTTTTGGTATATAATCTGTATGTTCAATGTATACACCCATAGTAATACTTGTATTGTGGGGATTTCATTGTTTAATCTTTGCTTTTTAGGTGGGCAGAGAAGGAACTGAACATGATGAAACTCTTTTTTGATAACTTAGTGCACTACATTCAGTCTATCCGAGATGGACAGCACAAGCACGCTCTGTATGTATCTTGTGTGCAAACAGAAATAAAAGCAGCTACACTATTTCTTTTTTACATGCCTCTGAATGTTTATTTTACAATGTGTTGTTTAATCATGTCACCGATCTAGACACTGGGTTTAAATTAGAATCTCAGACTACTGTGGGCAGAATGTGTTTAGTAAGGATCGTTTGAATCTTAGCACAATTGACTGGCCGCTCACTGCTCCCCAGGCAAGGTCCTCATCTTGCCTCATGATCACAACTTATATACTGTCACAACATTTTAAAAAGCCATAACCCATTTGCAGTCTGCTGTGGTTGATTAAGCTCAAAACTAAATGACACAGACAATCATCAAACACCAAATTCCTCTCATGGTTGTGGTTATTTCCATGCTTCGTTTATCAGCTTTGTTAGTAGTGTTGTTTAGGGATTGTGTTTGATATAATTTGTATGATTCTTTCTTCTGCAGGTACAGCCACAGTGCTGAAGTGCAAGTTCGTCTGCAGTTTTTAACTTGTGTTTTTTCCACACTGGGATCGCCAGATCATTTCAGTATGTATTCAGAATAATCTAGTAATATTTCCCATTATCCGATTTATAATATATGCACACAGTATTTTACCTTCTCTCTGTGTCTGTTTCACAGACGGCCTGTTGTTTGATGCTCTGTTAAACAAGTTGATGAACAGGGGTTCCTCCTTAGTGGGGCTCAGAGAAGTTGTTGAGGGGGCAACTTAAAGGCCATTTAGGATAAGATCTCGAGAGTTTGCATCCCTCATTGTTATGGAAGGCTGACGTCAGAGCTAGTTTGGTGTAGCTCTTGGGAGAAGACGTATTTTCTGTCCTAGACTGTCATGGGACTACGGTTGATATAGTAATATTTTGATGCATTTGCAACCTTATAATGTGCTAAGGGGGAGTTGAACAGATATTGAATGGTGTGCCACGCCAGCTTTTAAAATAAAAAACGTTGTTCCCTGTTTTCCCCTGCCAGGTTACCTAATTGACTCATTCTGTGGGCTTGGTTGGGGGTGTTATTTGTGCAACATTTTGGCAGCCATAGATTGTTTTTCCTGCAGTAAACATAACCATATGTAAATGATGAGTTTCTTCATATCACATTTCTATAACTCTCTTCCATTTCTTTTCAGGGCTAAGTTTAGAACAGGTCGACATTCTTTGGCACTGCCTTGTGGAAGACACCGAGTGTTACGATGATGCTCTTCACTGGTTTTTAAACCAGGTCCGTAGCAAAGATCAGCACGCCATGGGAATGGAGACATACAAGCATCTGTTTTTAGAGAAGGTAATGACTGAAATTCTTTTGTGCTTTAAACATGTCTGTCAACTTTTCTACTTATGATTTTCACCTTGTGTTTTTAGATGCCCCAGTTAAAACCCGAAACCATTAGTATGACCGGTTTAAACCTTTTCCAGTATTTATGCAACTTGGCTCGTCTTGCAACTAGTGCTTACGATGGTGGATCAAATTCTGAGGTAAAAGCTTGTTATGAAATAAACGATAAACTAAACCTCAGAGGATGCCATTATGTAACAAATTAGGAACATTTTCTTACAGCTGTGCGGCATGGATCAGTTTTGGGGCATTGCTTTAAGGGCACATTCTGGAGATGTCAGTCGCGCAGCAATCCAGTATATCAACTCATATTACATTAACGGTAAGTTATCTCAACTCACATCCAAAATCAGAAATATTTCTGCAAAGTACCAGAAAACCTTCTTCATTTAAAGGGATAGTTCATCTTTACATTAACCTTTAAGTTTAAGAGTGTCCTGGATTTTAGCAATGTCATTTATTTTTAGTTATTTCTTTTTTTATTCAACCCTAATTATCTTCCAGTCTCTTATTCAGACCACTGCCTGGGTGGAAGGGTAAATTTGACCCTAACAACCAGATTGCTGCTAAAAAGATAGCTAAATGATTCAAAATCCGCAAAAATAAAGCAAACGACGACCAGTTGGATATCACTGTCTGCATCATTATAAACGTTAAATCAGAGGATTACTGTCCCTTTCGTCTTTTCAAAAGTATAAAGGGAAATGGCCTACTTTTGATTTTTGAAATGTCATGGCTCTCCTATATTATGTTTTCGCTATTATCACCTCAGCAGAAGTAGCCCTTAGTGCCACACCTGGTTGCAATTGGGTGTTTTGCATTTTTGTGTCTGCCAACAAAGAAATATAAATGCCTGTACTTAATTAAGATATTTAGTAAAACAAGAGGATTCTGTTACCGAAAGGTATTGATGCATTTTTATTTTATAATTATGGATGGTTTTCTCCACATTTCAGGTAAAACCGGATTGGAGAAGGAGCATGAATTTATCAGTAAATGTATGGAGAGCCTTATGATCGCTTCCAGTAACCTTGAGCAGGATTCTCAATCAAGTCTTACTATAATTGAAAGAGGACTCCTGATGCTAAAGACCCACCTTGAAGCATTCCGACGAAGGTAATACGTTTTATTAAATAATATTTAGTATAAAAAGAGTTCCTTGTGGGGTTGTTTTAGTCTTTGTATATGAAATGTTCCATATATAATATTTTTAAAACCTTCTAAGGTTTAACCTTTATATGATGCCTTTTTTTCAGAAAGCATTAGTGTAGCATGGTTTACAGCATTGGTTGTAACAGTAAATCGGCATGCACTTCAAATCAACGATTAGCCTAGGCCCCCCCAAGACGCATATTTTAGCACCACTAGGGCACCTCGTTCCACAGTCTGCAAAACTTGCACTTAAACGCTGGCATCTATCCTAAATAGTCTACTGATGCACTGCTGAGGGGATCACTCTGGATTACTGTCTTTCTCAATCCTACATGATCCCTTAATAGAGGCATGAGCAAGGTATTTCCCATTTAGAATGACAGGGAAGTGCTTTCAATAAATGCAGGCACTTCACCTGTCAAGGTTTGTTCTTATGACTGCAGCAATTTATTCTACTCATGTGATGTCTGTCTCAGTCGTGCCTGCCGGCCCGTGTAACAAACAACTTGCACCATAACAGAATAACAGAACAGAATAACACCAATTTGTTCCTTTGTGCTTAAAATCTGCCTCAGTAAGTGGAGACAAGTCATCTGTCAGAAAATATGTAGGTTGTCTGTGCAAACAAGCAGAGGCAGGGCTGCTTCCTAATCGCTCATCTCTATTGCACCAATGCCAGCCAAACACAAACTAGAATTAGAAGGGAGCTCAGTGTAGTCTGGCAAGGTGGGCTTCTCACATCTTAACTGGATAATATTTTTAAAACCTCTATGTTCTGAAATAGTGACATTAACATGGCAGCTTTTCTGTGCTGTGGCAAAAAGCTCACCGGGAGGGGTTAAATTATAAAGTCCTGCTTCATCCTGATGGAAGAGGACTGGGAGTTGTAATTCTTAAGAATGTCAGATGTAATACTGGTGCTTGTACATGTCATTTATAGTCATTAGCAATGTAAATGACATTGATATGTGATAGTTATTTGTGTTCACCTTTCCTACATTCTAACTTACATCTGAAAACATAACTTTTTTGTTATGCTGAGACAATGTAGGAAAGTTGAAAGGAAGAGTGTAAAGATGGCCATAGATGCAAAGATTCGCTCGTTTGGTCACATCGCCAAACGATCGGATCTTTCCCCAATATGCCTTTAACAATCATGGCTATATCGGGGGTAATCTGATTGTTCGGACGAAAGATGTCGGCACACGCCACACACGATCCGAAAATCGTACAAATCCTCAATTCGTACAATAGGATCTGTGTGTCTATGGCCACCTTAAAGGGATACTGTCATGGGGAAAAAAATTTTTTCAAAATGAATCAGTTAATAGTGCTATTCCAGCAGAATTCTGCACTGAAATCCATTTCTCAAAAGAACAAACAGATTTTTTTTTATATTCAATTTTGAAATCTGACATGGGGCTAGACATATTGTGAATTTCCCAGCAGCCCCCAGTCACGTGACTTGTGCTCTGATAAACTTCAATCACTCTTTACTGCTGTACTGCAAGTTGGAGTGATATCACCCCCTCCCCCAGCAGCCAAACAACAGAACAATGGGAAGGTAACCAGATAGCAGCTCCCTAACACAAGATAACAGCTGCCTGGTAGATCTAAGAACAACACTCAATAGTAAAAACCCATGTCCCACTGAGACACATCAGTTACATTGAGAAGGAAAAACAGCAGCCTGCCAGAAAGCATTTCTCTCTTAAAGTGCAGGCGCAAGTCACATGACCAGGGGCAGCTGGGAAATTGACAATATGTCTAGCCCCATGTCAGATTTCAAAATTGAATATAAAACAATCAGTTTGCTCTTTTAAGAAATGGATTTCGGTGCAGAATTCTGCTGGAGTAGCACTATTAACTTACTCATTTTGAAAAAAAATTTTTTTTCCATGACAGTATCCCTTTAAGAGAGAGTCTCTCCATAGTACTTTTCAGTCTATTGGATACGGTTATATGGCTTAGCAGAATGTTTGACTGCTGCAATCATTTCAATATATCAAATCGATTTTTGTTAAGAATACAATTATTTTTGTGTGATTCGTGGTTTTCTAACTTTTTTCTAACATCTTCTTTTTCCTTTTCCCTGTACAGGTTTGCATATCATCTGAGGCAATGGCAAATAGAAGGCACTGGCATTAGCAGCCACTTGAAAGCATTAAATGACAAGCAGTCATTACCGCTACGAATTGTGTGCCAGCCAGCAGGCCTTCCTGATAAGGTTAGTCTAGTATAAAATTAGGATTTACCGGTATGATATTGAATATTTATTGATTAATGCTTTATATTTAACATTTAAGATGACTATAGAAATGTACCCAAGTGATCAGGTGGCTGACTTAAGGGCGGAAGTGACACACTGGTACGAGAATTTGCAAAAGGACCAAATGAATCAGCAGGCACAACTTCAAGAGTTTGGGCAAAGCAGTAGGAAAGTAGATTTCCCTGGTAAGAAGCACAGCAATTTAAGTAAGACATACAGTACATACAAAGTTTAGTTGCCAAATACATTTGACCAATGCACACAGTATATCATATATGTAATAATATAAAAAAGTCAACAACTAAAACTATATAGAACTCTCATGGACACATTTTTAATGGTTAACACTTAATATCTGCATGCAGGGAGAAATACAGGGTGTTAACTATTAAAGGAACAGTTCAGTGTAAAAAAAAACATGGGTAAATAGATAGGCTGTGCAAAATAAAAAATGTATCTAATATAGTTAAGGTGGCCATACACGGGCCGATAAAAGCTGCCGACAGACCGAGTCGGCAGCTTATTGGCCCGTGTATGGGGGCCCCCGATGGGCTTCCCCGATCGAGATCTGGCCGAAAGTCGGCCAGATCTCGATCGGATGGGATTAAAAATCCCGTCGGATCGCGGCCGCATCTGTTCGTTGATGTGGTCCCGCGATCCGACCGCCCGTTTGGCGAACGCTAGGATCCGATCGTTGGGCCCTAGGGCCCACGATCGGATCAGCCCGATATTGCCCACCTCAAGGTGGGCATATCGGACGGAGATCCGCTCGTTTGGCGACATCGCCAAACGAGCGGATCTATCCGTGTATGGCCACCTTTAGTTAGGCAAAAATGTAATGTATAAAGGCTGGAGTGAGTGGATGTGTAACATAATAGCCAGAACACTACTTCCTGCTTTTCAGCTCTCTAACTCTGAGTTAGTCAGTGACTATAAGGGGGGCCACATGGGACATAACTGTTCAGTGAGTTTGTAATTGATCCTCAGCATTCAGCTCAGATTCAAAAGCAACAGATATGTCCCATGTGACCCCCCTCAAGTCTCTGATTGGTTACTGCCTGGTAACCAATCAGTGGAAAGCAAGAGAGCTGAAAAGCAGGAAGTAGTGTTCTGGCTATTATGTTACACATCCACTCACTCCAGCCTTTATACATTACATTTTGCCTAACTAACTGTATTACATACATTTTTTATTTTGCACAGCCTATTTATTTACCCAGTTTTTATTTTTATACTGAACAATGCATTTAAGTTTGGGTATGAATTGTCCTGATTTAGCATTAGTATCACCTATAGCAACCATCTCTGTTGCTATAGGTATATATTTTGCTTGCATATACCTGGAAATGTGTGTTAATTCTGTTTTTTTGTAAGGTGGCCTAATGGGTCCTGTCCGAATGATTTCATCTGGTCATGAACTGACAACTGATTATGATGAGAAGACCCTTCATGAACTTGGCTTTAAGGATATGCAGGTATTATCAAAACACTGCACACTGCTAATTATGGGGTCTGGTACTGGCTGTGTAATATACTTGTGTGAACCTAGGATCCTCTGTACAGCAATCATATATGAAATTGTTATAAATAAAACTGTGTTTTATTCATAACAGGAAGTTTCCATGGTTCTAATTCCATTGTTTCTCTGATCTATTGCATAAGCTATCAGTTGCAAGATGACCATACCAGGGTTATATTTGTATTGTAAATAAACTTAACATTGAATATTTCTTTGTATTTAGATGGTATTTGTATCCCTGGGTGCTCCACGGCGAGAGCGGAAAGGTGAAAGTGTACAGCTGCCTGCATCATGCCTGCCCCCTCCACAAAAAGAAAACATCCCAATGCTTCTGCTGCTACAAGAACCTCATCTTTCTACACTCTTTGGCTTGTTAGAAATGCTCGCCTCTTTTAAACCCCCATCTGGAGAAATGGTTATGGAAGATGTTGAGGTATGATACTTTTTGTTTTTTTACTAAATTTAGCCTAAATGCAGATTGAAGAAAAGGTGCTCAGCAATTAAGCCTACATTACTATTAAAGGGGTTGTTCATCTTCCAAACACTGTTTTCAGATTGTTCTCCAGAAATAGAAAGATGAATAGAATTGACTATCCCTGTCTTTGGTGTTTCATTCTGGCAGTTAATATATCAACTAATATATCAATTTAGGACAGTTACAGAGCTGCTGCTGAAATAAGGTGAAAAATGTTAAAGTTCAGTATTAGGAAAACAGTAACAAATAGATAATAGAGAGTAGTTGAAAAAGTCTTTATTTTTGGTGAACTTTGAAATCTAAAAACAACAAAGATCTGAAAACGAAATGAAGAAAAAAAAGTGTTGAAAGGTGAATAACCCTTTTAAACGAGAACTAGACCCTAACAATTAATATAGCTAAAAATGCCCTATTTTATATATACATAACTTGTTGCAGGAGGCTAAAGTTTGAGCTTGTCAATAGCAGCAATGATCCAGGACTTCAAACTTGTCACAGGGGGTCACCATCTTGGAAAGTGTCTGTGACACTCACATGCTCAGTGGGCTCTGATTGGCTGTTGAGAAGCTAAGCTTAGGGCTCGTCACTAATTATCCAGCAGCAGAAAATGAGCTTCCCTGGCTGTAATATAAGCTGATGCTACAGGTTTGCTGATTATTCAATTCTGATGCTAATTGCACTGGTTTCTGTGCTGCCATGTAGTAATTATGTGTATTAATTACTAATCAGCCTTATATTGTGACATTTCTATTCTATGTGTACTGTATATTGTGAGTGGCTCCCTAAGCTCAGTAAGTGACAGCAGCACAGAGCATGTGAATCAGTGAATCAGCAGAAAAGAGGATGGGGAGCTACTGGGGCATCTTTGGAGACACAGATCTTTACTGCTAAAGGGCTGTGGTTGCCTTGGGCTGGTACAGAAGCACAAAATATAATGTAGAATATTTCTACCTACTTCTTTAGCTAGGCTTTAGTTCTCCTTTAAAAATGTAAGGACCATCTCAACAGTTTTCTTGTGCCAGCACACACCCACTAGCATAATACAATGTTCATAGCCAAACATATCGAGTAACAGATTTATCATAACATATTATGCATACATTTCCATTACGCAGAATATTCGAGGCATAAATAAAAGCTATTCACATAAAATTACAATATTGAGGACATCGGCAGTGCATCACTAATGGTGCGGGAGACTCTCCAGAAAAGCCCCACACAGTAAAAAGCAGCATTTAGACAGAGAAGTGTAAATTAATAGCTGCAAAAAGCTGCTCTGTTTCAAAGGGATTGCGGAATATACTTTTAATAGCATGCATTCCCATGCAACTCTGCAATCAGGGTTCACAAAGGGCCCGCCAAGTATTTGAGGCCCATATTGAATAATTAACATTGCTGAATATAGCTTCTGAGGGGCCCATTAATGATGCCCAACATTGAAATGTTTAGGAAAGGGTGGTACTATGAGAAAATGACCTTTTTTTGCTTCTTGTGTCTACATCTTATTGTTGTTTAGAGTGCAAGATGTGAAGAGCTGCATCTCCATGCAGAAAACCTATCCAGACGTGTCTGGGAGCTACTCATGCTGCTTCCTACCTGCCCCAATATGCTTCAGGCTTTCCACAATGTTTCAGATGAGCAGGTAAATCAGTTAGTCTAGAGTAGGGCAAAAGTCTTCTAGTGAATGATATTTTAATTGTTTTGCAAGTTTTAGCAGCTTTACATAAGTAGAATGCATTTATCCCATTTTGTGCAAATAACATCATATTAAGGCCTACAGCAAGTTGTCTTCATATCCGAATGGTTAGTTACATGGTGCTTGTTTGTGAACCAAGAATAATTCCTATGCATTTATCTATCACTGAATTCTTTGTGCAGCAATACAGATTAGTTTTGACATCGTTTTGATCAACCCTGTTTCTTATTAACATTTCAGAAATGAGGGGCCAAGGAATAAATAAACACTCTCGCTCTCTTAGTCTATTGATATGTAGAAAATATTTATTCAGGTCTTTTCACTTTATGGCATTATTGGTCCTTTAATGTTAGTAAAAAGTAAAGCTACCATAAATGTGTATTATGGGAATGGAACGCCAGACGTATTAAGCCATGCATAAATCCCATGTCATGCAATTCTGCCAGCACAATGTCTAAGGGGCGATCCGACGCGCTGCAACAAAACGCCAGCGTCAAATCAGATGCAACGGAAATAAGGTAAGTAATGGAAATGTCGGATGAAGTCGCAGCATTGATCCGACGTGGCTGTCGGATGCAGACGCAGCGTCTGCATCAGACAGTCGTGTGGCGTCGGATCGCCGCTGTGACACCATGCGACATTGCATTCACTTACCTTATTTCCGTATAATTCCCTAATTATTGATAAATACAACAGCTTCCATGGTGTTCAGAGGAATATTACCAAAAATGCAGTGTCTAGTTTTGTTTCTGTTACAAGGCTGAGCATTACACTTTTTTCTCCTTCTTTTTAGGGTAATGATGGGCCTTGTTGGAAGGACTTGCTTAGGATAAAAAGTGCTCATAAACTCCTATATGCTTTAGAAATTATTGAAGCTCTGGGAAAGCCAAACAGAAGAATACGGAGAGAATCCACAGTAAGCATAACCTGAATGAAGACAATGTGTGTTTGTTTTGTTATTAATCCCGTCCACAGGTGGGACTGTCCAAAAGATTTTCATTGCTTACAGCCATATAACATTACATGAATCCTGTCCTGCCTGCATATATGTAGGGTTTTCTGCTTTATATAGCTATGTGGTTTCATTATAGACATTGTTGTGCCCCTGCTGCACTTAAATAACATATACATATATCCTGTGATCTGTATTATTGCCAGGTGTGTAATCAAAGCCATCAAACTTACTAGGAAATGAATGACAATAAAGATAGCCATACATAGACCAATTCTACATGGTAACCCTCAGGGCCAACAGACAAATGGGTGCCTTAAGGTGGCCATACACGGGCCCATAAAAGCTGCCGACAGACAGAGTCTGCTTATTGGCCTGTGTATGGGGCCCCCGACGGGCTTACCCGATCGAGATCTGGCCGAAAGTCAGTCAGATCTCGATCAGATGGGACTAAAAATCCCGCCCACGATTGGATCAGCCCGATATTGCCCACCTCAAGGTGAGCATATCGGAGAGAGATCCGCTCGTTTGGCGACATCACCAAACGAGCGGATCTCTCCGTGTATGTCCACCTTTACTCTAGTTACTGATACAAGACAAAGGATAGTGGCATGTGTGGAGTGAGATTCTAAACCGGTTGTGGCATATTAATTAACACTGAGGCCCAATCAGCTCCCCCAGTAAATAGTCACACTCTATGGCAACGTATAGCAGCTGTTATGGCATTTGCAAGAATCCACAGCCAGTGCAGGTTTGGACTGTTGGAATTGCTGGAAGTAAATAAGACTCCTCTTCACTTCATTAGCTTCAATAAGAAAACATTTTGCTTCAGTACATCATTTTCAAACAGAAAATCTCATGTAAGATCCAACAGGGTCACAAGAGGATCTCTGAGAGGCTAAGCCTGACCTCTGGTATAGCTAGAGATGCTTGAGCATTGGCCAGACTATGTAATCTATGCCTGTGTGATTATATAATACACAAAAGCCATGAATATCTTGTAAATGATATCCTTATAAACGGTGAGTTCTGATGTCATCAGTTATAAACGGTGAGTTCTGATGTCATTTCTGTCACATGACTCACTGAAACTTGTGTATTATAATAAATAAAGTACCTCCAGTTGTAAAATATGAGGATATTAGAAGTTACCTCGGAGTTCCATGACCTGTATAAAAACACTCGGCCTTCAGCCTCGTACTTTTATATGATCATGAAACCCCTCTGTAACTTATAATATCCTTATATTTTACAAGAGGGGGTACTTTATTCACTATATTAAGGGCTTTGGCGTATGCCTTGTTTCACATTGTTCCTGCTCAAGCCCAGTAGCTTCTCATTTCTCTACCAGCAGATTTTCTATAAGTAGTAGAGGGGTTTGAGCAAGACGCTGTTTTGCATTCCAGTAAATGGAAAGAGATTGGGGCGACTAGTGGAGTTTTGATCTCTGACAAAAGTCTTGGAAGTGAAAAGACCCCCATATGCCATAGCCCTTATAGGACAGGCTGAATTATTTAGGTTGTATCTGATAACTGCTGTGTTACTGGGACCTTCATTTAAGACTCCTTATACTATACTTACTATTAGAGGAATAAGCAGTGTTATAAATCTGTACAACAGCCTTTTTTTTTTTTTTTTACATTTTCCCAGGGCAGTTACAGTGACTTGTATCCGGATTCTGATGATTCAAGTGAAGATCAAATTGAAAACAGTAAAAACACGTGGAGCTGCAAGGTTCTGTTAATGCTCATTACTGTTCCTACCTGTGATTTTATGTTCGCTACTATTTGTTTGTTTGCACGTTTATTCTCACTGTTCTTTCTTTTACTGGAACTTTGTTTTAAACTACTATGTTTTATTCCCACCCCTCACCAATTACCTCTTTAAGGGAACAGTAACATCAAAAAATAAAGGGTTTTAAAGGAATGACAATATAATGTACTGTTGCCTCGTTCTGGTTAAACTGGTGTGTTTGCTTCAGAAACTCTCCTGTATTTATATAAACAAGCTGCTGTGTAGCCATGGGGGCAGCCATTCAAGCACAGGATACACAGTAGATAACAGATAAGTACTACTATAGTTTATATAAACACGCTGCTGTGTAGCCATGGGGGCAGCCATTCAAGCACAGGATACACAGTAGTTAACAGATAAGTACTACTATAGTTTATATAAACACGCTGCTGTGTAGTTATGGGGACAGCCATTCAAGCACAGGATACACAGTAGATAACAGATAAGTACTACTATAGTTTATATAAACAAGCTGCTGTGTAGCCATGGGGACAGCCATTCAAGCACAGGATACACAGTAGATAACAGATAAGTACTACTATAGTTTATATAAACAAGCTGCTGTGTAGCCATGGGGGCAGCCATTCAAGCACAGGATACACAGTAGATAACAGATAAGTACTACTATAGTTAAATAAACAAGCTGCTGTGTAGCCATGGGGGCAGCCATTTAAGCACAGGATCTGAGGAATCCCATTGTATACTACAAAGCTTATCTGTTATCTGCTGTGTATCCTGTGCCTTTTCTTCTTTTTCAGCTTTAAACTTAAGAAGTACTTATCTGTTATCTACTGTATACAGTTTACCAATGCAGCACAACAGTATATTATATTTTCATTGCTTTAAAACACTTTAATTTTTTGGTGTTACTGTTCCTTTAATGCAGTTGTGTAATTTACAGATTGACCCCTAGTCAGGGAGTCTCCCCGCCATAATAAAATACAAAGACAGTAAGTGGGGCAGTGCAAAGACCATAAAAAAAAAAATGAAGATTGACAGGCCCACTCAGGCCCGGATTTGTGGAAAGGCCACGTAGGCCCGGGCCTAGGGCGGCAGGATTTTAGGGGGGCGCCATGCTGCCCAACCACACCCACATTGGTTCAAAAACACTCGGGATGCGCTGGACATACAATCATTTTTTTAAATTTCCATGCGCCAATCCCCATTGATGGTGAAAATTTGCACGGATAAAGGGGAGGGGACAGGGGCGACGAACGGTAGTGGGCCTAGGGGCACCCACTATGTAAATCTGGCCCTGCGCCCACTTATATGTGGAGTGCTGTGAAGTGATGATGGGTTACTCCATGTTTGGTCCTTGCAAGGTATATTACTAGCTCTCAGATTTTATCTTCTTATCTTAATATATAATCATATTATCCACCTCTCAATAGCTAAACTTGTAGTAGCTTCAGTTTTCCTGTATAGCTGAAGATTAAAAAAAAATCTTTTTACAGTAAAATAGTTGGCAAAATGTACGTAATTTGACACATGGAAAAGGGGCGTTGTGCTTCCCTTTTAAGGGTCAGGACACACAAGCAGTTTCGGACAGATTAGTCGCCTGGTGACAAATCTCTTCTTCAGGGCGACTAATCTCTTTCGAACTGCCTCCCCTGCCTTTCCCGCCGGCAGGATGGCACTCGGAGAGATTCGTTTTCCTAGGTCAGCTGCAGTTTCCTTGTGAGGCGACTTCGGGCGACTTCGGAAATGAAGTGCTACAAGTGCCATCCCAACTGCGATTTACATTTTAGCTGGCGGGAAGGCAGTTCGGGGAGATTTGTCACCAGGTGACTAATCTCCCCAAATCTGAGCGTTGGGCCCTTTTATCCTAATGTATGTTGTTTAGGGATGCACCCAATCCACTTTTTTGGATTCGGCCGAACCCCCGAATCCTTCGCGAAAGATTCAGCCGAATACCGAACTGAATCCGAATCTGAATTTGCATATGCAAATTAGGGGTGGGAAGGGGAAAACATTTTTTACTTGTTTTCTGACAAAAAGTCATGCAATTTCCCTCCCCACCCCTAATTTGCATATGCAAATTCAGATTTGGTTTAGCCGGGCAGAAGGATTCGGCCGAATCCTGCTGAAAAAGGCTGAATCCCAAACTGAATCGTGGATTCTGCACATCCCTAATGTTGTTACACTTGTTTGTTTAATTATAAATGAAAGTTCTGTGTAACTTGCTGCCACTGTATAAATAAACAAAGATAATTTGTTTGACTGGTAATATATTTGTAGTTTGTAGCTGCAGGAGGTCTCCAACAACTGATTGAGATATTCAATTCAGCAATTGTGGAACCTAAAGAACAGGAATCCTGGACAGTAGTAAGTCTCCTCCTGATTTTGTTTTTATCGTATGTGATTGTATATTTGTATAAAGTCATTCCATTGTCATTGTCTGAGTTGGACTAGGAGTGTTTGGATGTGAGTGAAACATTTGTCTGTGTCCAAAGCGAGAGAGAACAATATTATTATTGTGGCACACAGTGAGGTTCATTTATAAACACTGGGCAAACTTGCACCTGGGCAGTTTCCCACAGCAACCAATCAGATGTTTGCTTTCATTGTTCTCCTTGGAGCTGGCTGGAAAAATCTAATCTATGCTATGGGTTACTGCCCAGGTGCAAATTTGCCCAGTGTTTATAAATGAGCCCCAGTGTCTTCTGACCGCAGTTCATAATGATTGATAATGCATTTTTTTGGTTTGTTTTTTCAGTGGCAGCTGGACTGTTTAGCGTGTTTGCTAAAGTTGATCTGCCAGTTTGCTGTGGATCCAACAGACTTGGATGTGGCCTATCATGATGTTTTTGCCTGGTCTGGTGTAGCAGAAAGCCACAGAAAGCGAACTTGGCCTGGTAAATCAAGGAAATCTGCAGAACATCCAAAGGGCCTTCACATACCACGTTTGACGGAGGTGATGCACTTTATCTTCACAATAAAGTTCTAAATCACTTGGATCTTCTATTCTAGTATTAATATGATTGTTAAAAATGTGTCTTTTTTTTTTTTTTAGTCTTTTATTTTCAGTGTTTATTATTATGTAGAAAGGTGATGAATGTCTTTTTAAAACACACTTCCTTTTTTACTTTTAAACCAGAAAGCACATTGCCTATTTATCCTATATTGTGCTTTAAAGCCTCATACCTCTTACAGCCTTGTATGTCTCTGCTGCAGCGCTGATCCGCGCCTTTATGCTGCCTGAGACCGCCTTCCGTTGCTGCCCCGTCCCCTCCTCACGGCGCTCACATTTTCTGCGCAGGAGGGGGTCGGGGCATTGCATGACGCTAGTGCAGAGAGCGCAATTGTGCTCTCTGCATTAGAAGAGCCGAATTTCCGGGTTGAAAACCAGAAATTTGGCTCTTGGTTACCAGGAGCAACATTTTTGCCGCCCCTGGTAACCAGGGGGGCGCTGCCGCCTGAGGCGAGTGTCCCAACTCGCCTCATTGGTGGAGCGCCCCTGCTCTGCTGTGCTTTTTATTTCATTTTTATTATTAAAGGTGGCCATACACAATAAGGTCCACTCTTCGGCGATCTTTCCCTGATATGCACCAATGGCAAGACGATATCATGTTAATCCGAATGTTCTGCCCTATGTCCAAACGATCGGATTATACATAGGAAATGGGCGCTGACGGATCGTAGGACCGCTTCAACTATCCGATTCGGTCCTCGATCGTGGAAAAATCAAACCTGCCTGATTGAGGCCGATTTTTGGCCCCACACAAGGGGCAGATAAGCTGCCGAATCGGTTTAAAGGACTGAGATCGGCAGCTTTAATTTGCCCGTGTATGGCCATCTTTAAGGTTGTATATTTTACAGGTGATGTTCAGTTTTACTTATTTTCACAGTGAGTCTTACTGTAAAGTCTGCAATAAACATGTAGGAGCAGTAAATGTTACGTGGATCCGAATTATTCCAGTTGCCTTTTGATCTTTAGTGCCCTAGGTTTTTCCTGGGAAGATAAAAAGGCTCTGACTTTGAAAGGGATAGACTGGTTGTATTACCTCTTAATAAGTAGCTAAAACATCTTACAGTGATAGATGTTTAGTGATAGTGATACAGTGCTATGAAAATCCTAAAAAATTAGCATCAAATTCTTTCCTTTGCAAGTGCTCTTCAACCCAAGCCACTTCCTACCCCAGTGATCCCCAACCAGTAACTCGTGAGGAACATGTTGCTCTCCAATCCCTTGGATGTTGCTCCCAGTGGCCTCAAAGCAGGTGCTTATTTTTGAATTCCAGGCTTGGAGGCAAGTTTTAGTTGTATAAAAACCAGATGTACTGCCAAACAGAGTCTCAATGTAGGTTGACAATCCATATAGGGGCTACTAAATGGCCAATCACAGCACCTATTTGGCATCCCAAGAACATTTTTCATGCTAATGTTGCTCCCCACCACCTTTTACTTCTGAATGTTGCTCACGGGTTCAAAAAGTTGGGGATCCCTGCTCTACCCAATAGTAGCCCTTGTTGTGATTTAAAAAGAGAGCCCTTCCTGCTTCATTTTATCACATTGGTCTGGGGACATCTTTATCTTTCTATAGACTGGGATACAAATGAACAATGTTTTTACAGGAACGTGTCTGTATCACTTTAAGCTAATTAATTCACGGGCCAATCTATTTCTGAGAGATGCTGCCCACAGATGTATTGCAGTTAAAAGGTATTGATAAATATAGGATCCGTTTTCCGGAAACCCATTATCCATTATAATAATTATAATAATAATAATAAATTAATCCAAATTTTTAAAAATGATTTTTCTGTGTAATAATAAATCAGTAGCTTGTCCTGGATCCAAACTAAGATATAATTAATCCTTATTGGAAGCAAAACCAGCCTATTGGCTTTATTTCATGTTTATATGATTTTCTAGTTGATGAAGTGTCCTGTTTGAAGAATTAGGATGAAAGGAAGCATTTTCCTCACACTGTACATGTTGCCTACCTTCTCATTTTAAAGTTTAAAGGGATACTGTCATGGGAAAACATTTTTTTCAAAACACATCAGTTAATTCTGCACTGAAATCCATTTCTCAAAAGAGCAAACTGATTTTTTTATATTCAATTTTGAAATCTGACATGGGGGTAGACATATTGTCAGTTTCCCAGCTGCCTCAAGTCATGTGACTTGTGCTCTAATAAACTTCAATCACTCTTTACTGCTGTACTGCAAGTTGGAGTGATATCACTCCCTCCCTCCCCCCCCCCCCAGCAGCCAAACAAAAGAAAAATGGGAAGGTAACCAGATAACAGCTCCCTAACACAAGATAACAGCTCCCTAACACAAGATAACAGCTCCCTAACACAAGATAACAGCTCCCTAACACAAGATAACAGCTCCCTAACACAAGATAACAGCTCCCTAACACAAGATAACAGCTCCCTAACACAAGATAACAGCTCCCTAACACAAGATAACAGCTCCCTAACACAAGATAACAGCTCCCTAACACAAGATAACAGCTCCCTAACACAAGATAACAGCTGCCTGGTAGATCTAAGAACAACACTCAATAGTAAAATCCAGGTCCCACTGAGACATATTCAGTTACATTAAGAAGGAAAAACAGCAGCCTGCCAAAAAGCATTTCTCTCCTAAAGTGCAGGCACAAGTCACATGACCAGGGGCAGCTGGGAAATTGACAATATGTCTAGCCCCATGTCAGATTTCAAAATTTAATATAAAAAAATCTGTTTGCTCTTTTGAAAAATGGATTTCAGCGCAGAATTCTGTTGGAGTAGCATCAGTTACTGATGCATTTTGAAAAAAACATGTTTTCCGATGACAGGATCCCTGTTAATTTTTTTTGTCAATACCCAGTAATAATGCCATTTGGTTATCAAATGCTTTTTTATTATTCGTGAAATGGGATAATAGGGACATTTACCAAATAATAGCCATAGCAAATCTTGTATAACAGCAAGCACAGATTAATATTTCATAAGTTAAAACAAAGCTTTTCTTTCATTTCAGGGGGCACAGGCACTGAATGTGGATTAACCCTTGCCTGTGTTCCCCTTCAGTATAAAAGGTAAGTATAACGGGTAAGACAAAAATGCCTTTTTAACAAAAAACTCTCCCTTTTCTGTTTTCTTTAAAGGTATTTCTAGTCCTTGTCCAAGGGACCTGTTTGATTCAGCGGTTAATGTCTGTAGCCTATACGTATGACAATTTAGCACCAAGGTAAATGTAGAATATATATATATGTATATATATAAAAAACTGTATATATGTAGTTAAAGAAACGTTGTCAGTCTTTATTTAAAAGGACGTTGTCACATTAAAGAGCTTAAGTTTTATTGCACATTTAGCATAAAAGTGTATGTTGTGGATGGTCATTCTATGACCCCCTGTAATGAGTTCAAGGTATTTTATATTTGCTCTCTTGTCATTCTGCCCTTAACAAGTCTGCATAAGCAATAGTCTCCAAATATCCAGGAAATCTGCTCCTAGGATTGGCTTACTGATCTTTTAAAAAAAAAAAAAACTCGTTAAAGGGGAAGTAAAGTGTAAAATAGAATAAGGCTAGAAATGCTGTATTTTGTATACTAAACATAAACATGAACTTACTGCACCACAAGACTAATCAAACAAATAATTTATGCTTTCAAAGTTGGCTACAGGGGGTCACCATCTTGTAACTTTGTTATACATCTTTGCAAGACCAAGACTGTGCACATGCTCAGTGTGATCTGCTGCTTAGGGATCGTCATAAATTATCAAAAGAGCACAAGTCAAATAATATCTGCCAGAAGTTGATACAGCAAGACTGATTAATAATCAGAATATACAGACTGCACTGGGTCCTTCGTTGTCATGTAATCTAATGTGGTTTTTATAGTTTTTGTATTGTTTAATATAAACTTTCTGCAACTCTGCAGAACCAGTGGCTGCAGCAAAATAATCCTCCAAATAGAATCCCAGTTTATCTGTTTAAATCTGCAGCTGGAGTTGGAAACAGTAAAGGGGATGTAATACAAATCTCTACACAGTCGCCGACTGCTCTACAGGGAAACAAACAAAGCTGCTTGAGTTCTGCATGGCTGGGAAGTAAGGCGGGGGCTCCCCCTGCTGTACATAAGTATGATTGTTTCCCTGCAGAGCAGTTAGGGACCGTCTGACAATTCCTATCCACAGCAGTAAATGAAGGGAGAATTTCACTGCATACAGTCAGGTTTTCTTATAAAAACGGTACATATTTTTTAATTAAAGTATATTGGAGATAGGTTTCTTTTTTATTAAAGAAAGTAAAAATGGGATTTAATTTTTTTTTCCTTTCCATGCCCTTTAATATTGCTTTATAATATTCCTTAGAAAATAGTTGTATCTCAAATTAGTACAAGTAAAATGCCATCAATTATTTAATGATAGGTAGCAGGATACCTTTTAATGGACCAACAGGTAGTTTAACGATTAATAGATTCAATCCCCCTTTCATTATATTTTAAACATACAGAGAGAATACTTAAATTCTAAAATGCAATTGCATCTATTCATCCTATGTGGCCTCTATTTCCAGGGTACTGAAAGCCCAGTCAGATCACAGGTCCAGGCATGAAGGTAAAAGACTTCGCTCACCTCTACTTTCATGTGTTATTAATATAAAGGCAATTATATTCAAATAAATCCACTGTCAAAATATTCAGTCATCTGCAGCATCCACTGCTTAGTGCATGTGTTGTAGGTGAGAGATAGGACATTATTACTAATATTATTAGGGGATGGACAGGGCTATGCAAAGAAAAGTGGGTATGGTTGATGGAGGTGGGGTGCAAATTCAGAGGTAGAAATCTGTGTAGACAAGGGAGTGCTTTAACATTCACTTAAAACTATGAATACAATTGTGTCAATAATTGTAGGAACAAATAACTTTGGGGAAAAAAATATGTATAAATTAGTTCTGACTCCCAAACATAACGTAGGAAAAAATGAATCATTTATAGACCTGGGGGAGAAAAGACTACTGCTACATTGTTTTGCTAATTCTTTAATGAGAGTACTGGGCCCAAGGATTAATTTAGAGAGATGAGGATATTAGTTTCATTTTAGCGAAGTTCACTTTGTCTTTTCCTTGTTTAGTAACACATTATTCAATGTGGCTCCTGGTCAGCTGGGCTCACTGTTGTTCTCTGGTCAAATCCAGCCTTGCGGACAGTGACAATTTGCAAGATTGGCTCAAAAAATTAACCCTTCTTATTCCAGAGGTAAGAAATTCAAATAATTTGTTTTAGTCAGCGTCAATGTGTAGCCATGGGGGCAGCCATTCAAGCACAGGATACACCGTAGATAACAGATAAGTACTACTATAGTTTATATAAACAAGCTGCTGTGTAGCCATGGGGCAGCCATTCAAGCACAGGATACACAGTAGATAACAGATAAGTACTACTATAGTTTATAGAAACAAGCTGCTGTGTAGCCATGGGGGCAGCCATTCAAGCACAGGATACACAGTAGATAACAGATAAGTACTACTATAGTTTATATAAACAAGCTGCTGTGTAGTCATGGGGGCAGCCATTCAAGCACAGGATACACAGTAGATAACAGATAAGTACTACTATAGTTTATATAAACAAGCTGCTGTGTAGCCATGGGGCAGCCATTCAAGCACAGGATACACAGTAGATAACAGATAAGTACTACTATAGTTTATATAAACAAGCTGCTGTGTAGCCATGGGGGCAGCCATTCAAGCACAGGATACACAGTAGATAACAGATAAGTACTACTATAGTTTATAGAAACAAGCTGCTGTGTAGCCATGGGGGCAGCCATTCAAGCACAGGATACACAGTAGATAACAGATAAGTACTACTGTAGTTTATATAAACAAGCTGCTGTGTAGCCATGGGGGCAGCCATTCAAGCACAGGATACACAGTAGATAACAGATAAGTACTACTGTAGTTTATATAAACAAGCTGCTGTGTAGCCTTGGGGGCACAACTTTTCTATTCTAATGGGTCCAGGTGGCATAGTATTTTATATTTCTTATGGGAAACATTGCTGTATGCGCCAATTCCCTGAGTAAACAAATTAACTTTGGCCCCAGCATGGGTTTAGAAAAGAGCCGCTCTACGACTGAATTAAGTGGCAACAAAAAGTTATGTTGTAAAAACAGAAATCAGTCTTTTTGCCTCTTTCACATGTTTGACTTTGTGTTTTATTAAAGCTGTAGATGAAACCATTGGTCATTTTTTGTCTCCAAAGACTGCAGTTCGCCATGAAGCGTGTAATGGGCTGTACAAACTTTCCCTCTCTGGTCTTGATGGTGGCGACTCTATAAACCGATCTTTCTTACTTCTGGCAGCGTCCACCTTACTAAAGTTCCTTCCCGATGCTCAGGCTCTGAAACCAGTGCGGGTAAGAGGTTCTTTATAAAATAATACTTCATCATGGGCGTCCTATCTTTTAATTGAAAAAAGCAAAAGAGCTCCATTCAGTAGTGGAGAGTGACACAACCACCCATCCAGTTACAATGTAACAAGCCAACCAGTTCAGGCTGTGGTTGCAACAATGTCATAAAATATAACTTTTTTTTAATTTAAATTAGTAAAAAGAGCTGAACTGGCAACACCAACATATACACTCACAGCGTGTGAGGACCATATCCCTATAATCACACATAATTAAAAACAGTTGCGCAGGCTGGAACCATTAAAGAATACTTAATTAAAGATTTAATTAATTGTATGTATGTACATTATGAGTTGTGAATGCGGTAAAAACTACATAGGAAAAACTAAAAGGGAATTTCGATGGCGGTTCCTAGAGCACATAGGTGATGTGCTGCATAAAAGGAATTCATCAGTCGCCAACCACATTAATGAGTCCCATGAAGGAGACACCTCAGTGAAGAAATTCACTCGAGTGGAACACATTCAATCTACTACGAGAATAGGGGATGTTAATAGAAAACTTTTACAATGTGAGGCGCAATGGATATACTGGTGTCAAAGTAAATCGCCAAATGGATTAAATGAATGATTCACCTTTGCACCGTTTCTTTAATATATCTTTAAGGATTACAATATTCGGGGAATATAATTAATTAACTATGAATTACATTTACATAAATTTTCTTCCAATAATTATTCTGATTAATTTTGAAAATTACACTACGATTGACTATTTATAAATAAGTTTTTTCGCTGACTGGCACTTATGCTCCTCCTTTGTATAAGTATAGGCATCTGGGATTCATAAGTGTGTTATTGTACATTTCATTATAAATAATGGCTAGATATCAATGGAACCTGAAATATTAAGTAGTCTATATGACTTTACAGCCATTCCCCCTTAGTTTTTTGCGTCAAAAAAAGTTAAAAAATAAAAGATCTCAATGAGCGGCGCGGTACTGAAGACACGCACTTCCGCCAATACAAGGCAGTAATATCTGCAGAAAACCGGAAGTGACGTCATGCCGCCAGACGCAATGGCGAAACACGGACACTCGCTGAGATGCCTATTTAAACGGTAAAAAGGAGCGTGACCAGCACTTATACCCCTGACGCGTAGGGCGGCATAGGTCGAAGGTGATGGGGGAAGGGTAGGCACTAATGGAAACGGAACTTTGCATCCCTTATAGAGCTGGGAATAATAGTGGATACTAAAATCCGTTACTAGAATATAGTGTTATCCACCACGGTTCCAGCCTGCGCAACTGTTTTTAATTATGTGTGATTTTAGGGATATGGTCCTGCACGGCGTAGAGTCTCACACGCTGTGAGTGTATATGTTGGTGTTGCCAGTTCAGCTCTTTTTACTAATTTAAATTAAAAGTTATATTTTATGACATTGTTGCAACCACAGCCTGAACTGGTTGGCTTGTTACATTGTAACTGGATGGGTGGTTGTGTCACTCTCCACTACTGAATGGAGCTCTTTCGCTTTTTTCAATTATTCAATTTGTTGCTAACCTGCAGGCTAATAGTGGCTTATGATTTAGTCTGCTCCCAATATCTTTTTGCGTCCTATCTTTTACTGTATTATTAATTGTTTTGTAATAAAGTAGACCAACATCTTTTTTTTTTCTGAACATGCATGAAATCTATTTGAATAATATTTCCAGATTTCCTCTTGGTTGTAAAACCGGTCCCTTAATCAGCCCTTAAAGGGGAAGGAAACCTAGCCGGCGCAAACCCCCCACCCCCCCTCCCTTTTAGTTGCCCACCCTCCCTCCTCCCCCCTGGCCTACCCGTCCCACTGGGCAAATGCCCCTAACTTGTTACTTACCCTTCTGCGCAGGTCCAGTCCAGGGAGTTCACAGACGCCATCTTCTTCCACGCGATCTTCTTCCTGCTATGAACGGCGTTTTGGCGCATGCGCAGTAGGATCATTTCGCCGGTACGGATCTACTGCGCATGTGCCAAAAGTCACGATGTACAGTAGATCGTACCAGCGAAATGCTCCTACTGCGCATGCGCCGATCAAAGCAGGAAGAAGATCGTGTGTAAGAAGATGGCGTCTGTGAACTCCCTGGACTGGACCTGCGCAGAAGGGTAAGTAACACGTTAGGGGCATTTGCCCAGCGGGACGGGTAGGCCAGGGGGGAGGAGGGAGGGGGGGCAACACGGGAGGGGGGGAGGGTTTTTGCGCCAACTAGGTTTCCTTCCCCTTTAATCCGTACGGTTTTACATTGTAAATAATTACAATTTATATGAAATTTACACTTAACATAAGTACAAGGATAAAACAATGGTGGGACTAATAAAAAGTAGTAAAGCAAATAAATGAGTTGTCACATGACTGCACTGATATAACTAGTGTTACCAAATGGCTGCTGAATTTGTCTGTCAATTCTCCAATGTTCCTCATTTATTTTCAGATGGAGGACTATGAGGAAGAAATGATTTTACGACCTGGATGTAAAGAATATTTTTGGTTACTGTGTAAACTGATAGATAATATCCATGTCAAAGATGCCAGCCAGGTACACAAATATAACTTTTTTTGCCTAAAGAAAACCAATGTTTGGGATTTAAATTGTATCATATAAAACAAAGAAGCTATAGTTTATTTAACATTATTAGTTACACAAGTATTGTGGGTATTTTTCTCGGTGTTACAGATTAGAATGTTTCATTGTAGCCTAATTGTTTTAGCAATTTGCTTAGTATCACCATGTAATAACTGGAATTATATATATTGTTTTTACTACCTCTTTTTTTACCTATTTCTTTTGCTTTTTGCACTTTCAACTTTGAAGGGAACTGGGCTAGACCTATCACTTAACCAGTACAGGTATGGGATCTATTATCCAGAGAACTGCGAAATAAGTGAAGGAAGAATCTGAAAGACCCCATTATAATCCAATAACTCAAAATCTTAAAAAAAATAAATTACTTTTTATGTAATAGAATAGTAGCTTGTACTACTAACTAAGATATACCTGTATTTTATCCTTACTGGAGGCAAAATAATCTTTTGGGGTTTATTTAATATTTTCATTATTTTTAAGTAAACTTAAGGTATGGAGAGCCAAATTATGGAAAACCCGAGTTTCCAAGCATCCTGGATAACAGATCCCATATCTGCAGGAGCATTATAGCATCCACAGGGCTAGATGAGAGAGCCAGTCAGAGCATTAGATATACATAACCCAACACTTACCTGCACTGCTACCTCAAACTGTGCCAATCCAGCACAATAACTCTCCTCATAGCCCTGACTAACCCCCCTCCCTTAAGAAACATTGGTTCAGGAAAGTTTGTTTATTGGTTAATTCCTTTAAAGTAATAGTTCAGAATGAAAATAAAAACTGGGTAAATAGATAGACTGTGCAAAATAAACCAATGTATCTAATATAGTTAGGCAAAAATGTATAAATGTATAAAGGCTGGAGTGAGTGTGGATGTGTAACATAATAGCCAGAACACTACTTCCTGCTTTTCAGCTCTCTAACTCTGAGTTAGTCAGTGACTATAAGGGGGGGCCACATGGGACATAACTGTTCAGTGAGTTTGTAATTGATCCTTAGTATTCAGCTCAGATTCAAAAGCAACAGATATGTCCCATGTGCCCCCCTCAAGTCACTGATTGGTTACTGCCTGGAAACCAATCAGTGGACAGCAAGAGAGCTGAAAAGCAGGAAGTAGTGTTCTGGCTATTATGTTACACATCCACTCAATCCAGCCTTTTTATATTCTAATTATATTGAAAACATTTTTTTATTTTGCACAGCCTATTTATTTACCCTGTTTTTATTTTTATACTGAACTGTTCCTTTAACATGGGCACTGATCACATGACTTTAAAGGGGGCATAAACCCAGATATACAATTTTACTATAGGCTAACATAATGCTGAGCATTTTTCATATTTTCAGTGATTCTAAAGTTTTGTATACTGTAAATGTAATTGCTAGTGAAAATAGTATTTATGTGGCTGTTGCTCTTCCCTTGATTTTGATTTAAAACAAACTAGCAGTAGTCATCTATTGGTCATCCATGATAAATTTTCCCACAAAGCCTTGCATATCTCTTTAAAAAGTTGGGTGAGAATTTCAGTCAGGACTGGGGCAAGTTGACTATTGTAAAATGGTACATGTTTTCAAGACCCGCAGTGGACGGAATAGCAAAGCATCGATAAACACTGCAATAACACTTACAAATAACTTGACCGGAAATACATGGAAATATGTTATTTATTTATATTGGAAAGTTTATTAGAATTACATTTGCTTTCAATTTGTATATTGAATTTGCATCACCTTTATAAAGAACAACAAAAGCCTTCACTGATGTATGACAAAAGTGTGAAGCCTGTAACATGTTTATTAGTAATTACTGTTGAGAAAACAAAAGTGTGCAGCAATTCTGTGGCAAAAAAAATAGCAGAGGTTCAGGTGGACAACAGTCACCCTTATAAAACTGGGGACTTGCAATGTACAGGTTAACGTTCCTTTTATAGCCTATGTCGGTTACGTTATGTAGATTTACTGGTGTTTAGTAATGTGTTAAGATTTGGCTTTTCAAAAACATCAGAATAATTACCTATTGTTCCTTTCCTCTAGACAACACTACTTGATTTAGATGACCTTGCACGACATTTGGCTGACTGTATCAAAAGGTAAGTTAAAGTTACATATAAACCATATATTTCTATATATAAAATGGATCAATAATCTTTTGTCAATCTGTAAAATTAATTGAGAATGTCGTTTTCTTGGCATTTTCTTGTAGCCGAGAAATCTTCGACTTCCAGGATGGAAATGCTGAAGATGATGGAATGACTGGACTTCTAAGACTTGCTACCAGTGTCATCAAACATAAGCCTCCTTTTAAGTTTTCTAGAGAGGGTCAGGTAAGTTTTTTTTTGCCTAGTTAAATAAACCTTATACTTGCCCCGATTAATAAGTGGCCACTGTCTTACTCATTTATTTGTTTCCAGGAGTTCCTCAGAGATGTTTTTAATCTCCTTTTCTTGCTGCCAAGCCTGAAAGACAAATTGCAGCCCAAATGTAAATCTCATTCTTCCCGAGCTGCTGCTTATGACCTCTTAGTGGAAATGGTGAAAGGCTCAGTGGAGAACTACAGGTTGTTACACAACTGGGTAATGGCGCAACACATGCAGTGTAAGAGTCTGATTATTTACACTATTGCTAGTATGTTATATTGCTATACGTTATATTAGCTCAAAGATTTGCACATGGCACAGGGCTGCTGCTTTGTACAACACAGTGTTCAGCTTTACCTCCTATCTGCCATTTCCATGCTGCAGAATAAAAGTATAAGACATCAGTAAAACACTGTAATGTCTAACACTGTGAAATATATATTTCAGGTCAGATTGATTTAGTTACAAATGTGTAAATATTGCTCTGTAGCCATAGATTATCTGAAATAACTCGTCTCCACACTAAATGGCATTTTTTACGTATGAACATCTGAAATAATCGTATTGCCCACACTGGGTGCAATCAGCATCCCCAATGTCATTCAGAAAGTGCCACCCTCTAGGCCAGGGGGTTCCCAAGATGTCAATTGCGGTCTACCAGGTATTACAGACTTTAAAGTTCCTGGTAGACCGTGAAAAAAACAATTGCTGCGCACATACAGCACTTATAAAACAAGTCACCCATAGGGGCAGATCTATCAAGGGTCGAATTTCGAGGGGTTAAATCCCTCGAAATTCGCCTGGGGAATAGAATCGAATAGGCAATTCGGGCGAATTTACGCGCTGGCGAATTGGCGAATATTTGCCAGTCAAATAGGCAAACGATCGAATATTCGCTTGAAGGATTTTCATTCGATCGAATGCCTTTTTATTCGATCAAAAACTTGGAAAACAAGCCTATGGGACTTTCCCATAGGTTTTTAAAGCAATTCGGTAGGTTTTAGGTGGCGAAGTAGGCAGTCGAAGTATTTTTAAAAGAGACAGTACTTCGACTATTGAATGGGTGGATAGTCGCAGCGTTTTTGCACTCGATCCAGTACTTCGACTATCGAATGGGCGAATAGTCGCAGCGTTTTTGTGCTCAATCTATTCAAATCATTCTACTCAGGTGAATTTACACCAATTCGATAATCGAGGAGCACAAAAAACTACTCGAAATTCGAGCTTTTTTTCCCTCTATTCATTCACCCGAGCTTGGTGAATGGGCCCCCTAGACTTCAATGTATTTCGACTAATTGGGGTATTATATATACATGGGATTGCCTCTGTGCTATCCTGCTATAAGTTCTTAAAGAGATACTGACACCAGAAATTAAACCTTTTTTTACATGTATCATAACATTGTGTTTGAATGCGATCTCTAATTTTGCCATAAAGGTATTTACAGATGCCCCGTGTTCCTCTATGAGGAGGCTGCCATATTTGAACTTCAGTCATTTGTTAGCATT
Source organism: Xenopus laevis (assembly GCF_017654675.1). Lineage (NCBI taxonomy): Eukaryota > Metazoa > Chordata > Amphibia > Anura > Pipidae > Xenopus > Xenopus laevis. The sequence goes on along the minus strand of NC_054380.1, from coordinate 922,014 downwards.
AGAAACTCTGACATGTTGAGAAGGGACAGTCAGGTTGGCAAAACAGTCAGGTTTAGGAACTTCAAGTAACAATTAATTACAAAAACAAACCTATCAATGAAAAACGCTCAACGTGACCTATAGGTAACTTTTGAAGTACATTAATATTTTGAAGAATTATTTTTTATTGTCAGTATCACTTTCAGGTAGATCTCATGATGGCGTCAGGTGGCAAGAGTAGATTGCGAGCTGATAAAGTCTGGGCAACCCCAGCTCTGGCAAAACTGAGTATTTCATGATGAGTGCTTTCAAAAGATCTCTTAAAACACACTTCTTTCGAGAAGCCTCCCCTCACTCTGCTTAACTACCAAACGCAATACCACATACAGTACCACATCTCTCACTCACTTAATTCTGATCTTGCCCACTCCCACACCCTGTGTCTTATTCCCTTCCCATTAGATTGTAAGCTCCATTGCATAGGGCCTTCCTCACCTTTTGTACCAGTATTGGTTGTGATGTATATAATGTATATATGTTCTATGTACAGTATGTAATTAATGTGATTTAGTTAACACATTTATAAACACATCTACTTTACAGTGCTGTGAAATATGCTGGCACTATATAAATACATGTTGATAATAATAATAATAATAATGTAATGAGCAAGAATGGAGGGGTGCATGGCAGAATTGGCCTGTGCAGTGGGAAAGCAGAAGAGCAATAATCATTAAATCAAATGTAGGTTTGTTACAGAATGCAACCAATTTTCATTTAGAAATGTTTTATATCATTTAATTGTTTAATGTTTGTTGTACCTTGCAGCTTCCCATGCCGCCTACAAATGGGATTATTGGCCCCATGATGATGTCCGAGCTGAATGCAGGTTTGTTGGCCTGACTAACCTTGGGGCAACATGTTATCTGGCTTCCACCATTCAGCAGCTCTACATGATCCCGGAGGCCAGGCAAGCCATCTTTACTGCAAAGGTATAGAATCAATGTATTCAATGTCATTCTTCATTGCTTCACATGTCAAGTGCTCAACGTAAACATAACCAGTGCATTTTCTCTATTGGACACAGGTTACCAAGCAATGAAACTCTCCTTCAGAAGCAGAAATTAACTACTTTACTATTAATTGTTTCTGTTGCCCATACTAAAAATTATAATGAGTAAAAAGGAATTAAGGGATTATGCATTAAACAGTGCAAAGTGTGTTACAGGAAATGTCAACTGTTAAAACCTTATTGGTTGCCATGGGTTACTGCACCGGGGCAAGCAGTTTCTCTTTTAGTATAACTTGGCACAAGACTAAATATTTTAGTATATTCCCTATGTCCAGCCATTCAGGCCAGGTTTTCTTTACACGGTTTCCTAAATAAGCTTTCAGGCTAAGTTAAATATGCACAAAAACCAGGCAGGGCCATCATACCTTTCTGTAATATTTGGCTATTCCCTGTATCTTTTTAATGACATGTCTGAGGATTTCATATGCACAGAATTGACATTGTCTCAGCTGTACTTGTTTCTGCCAAGTGACTTTGGTAGTGGCCACATGCCCGGCTCGTCAGTCAATCTCTTAAACAACAAAATGTTTTGATTTTCCTACAAACGACTAAACCACAATCACCCGCCAGAATGGTATTTACAAAAAGTTCTGTTTAAAACTCTTTGGGGGTCATGTAATAAAATGCACTAACTCGCCCAGGTGCAATTACCCATAGCAACCAATCAGCAGGTACAATTGTTTTAAAGCAAACATCTTATTGGTTGCTATTAGTTACAGCTCCCGGCCAAACTTAGTGCCTTTTATTACATATGGGGGTTGGTAAGGTATAAATTACATTTCTTACTTGCAATTTTATCTTCTCATCATAGTATTCCTGAGAAGGATCTAATTATACACTTCTGAAATGTAGTCCTACTTTCTAAGCTTTATTTAAACAGGATCTTTTATTCCCAAAATTGCATCTGCTGTTGTAGATCCAGTGATGATCAGGCCTCTCTAGGACTGACATAATGTAAGAAGTTTAGCTTTTTGGCTAAATATCCTGAAATTTGGGGTTAACATGGTAAATGGCTATGCTTAAAGTAAGGATTATTAATGCAAAGAGTTCCAGAAGCATTAACATTTTGATATAGTGTAGGGGCTAAACACAAGAAAGTCCTAAAACCACTGACCTACAGAGAACAGGCAACATCAAATTGGTCATTAAAAGTTTTTGTTTTTTTTAATTTCTTTCAGTATTCAGAAGATATGAAGCATAAAACTACTTTGCTGGAACTCCAAAAAATGTTTACATATTTAATGGTAAGTGGAGTTGTTTCCTCTTACACACATTTGATTTTATTCTCCTTCTTTCTCTGGAAAAGACTGTTCTGTCTTGTAATTTAAATATCATGAATTCGTTTTTTTTTTTTTCACTGTGACATTGTTTTTAAACAACATTACTGACTTTAAGTTATAAATATTGAATTAAAGTAAAAAGTTTATTCTCTAAGCTTGGATTTTCTTTTTATGTAATGTTTTTATATTTGCATAAATGAGAATTTATATTCCTTGCAAAGCAAAGAAAACAGAAGATCATAGTTTTTATCAACTTTTTAGCACCTAACCAGTGTTTTTTCAAAAATATATATGTTTTTAAATGATACCTTGGCAAAATTGATTTCTCTAGCCATAAAAGGGAAACCTATATATGAAAAGATAATTCCATGTGAGCAAGTTTGACAATTGATTCATAAATGACAAGAAAATGTAATTCAAAGTCTGATGTACATTAAATACATTTTTTTCATAAATGTTTTTGCAGGTTTATTGCTTTCTGTCCTCTGGGTCTGCTTTTTGAAACAAGGTAATAGGGCTCAGGACTCCTTTAGAGGTGCTAATCGGCCTGTTGGTAATAATATTTCACATTTCAGAGCCCAGAGGTGCAGAATGTAAACAGCCAGACAGCTTCCAATAACAGTTACATTTACAAATATATTTAAAATCATTGATTATTTATAATGAATTATGTATTGGAAAGTTGTTTTGGATAACATCTTCATACATTCTACAAAAAACATATTTCAGCTGGAGGACCCTTTTTAAATAACATAATTACCATATAAACATGGGCTTTATAGCCCAATCCGTATGCTTTCCTAATTATGCACATTACATTTTGGAAAGTTCACAGGACACTTTGCATTTTATCACTGCAATTTTGTTTTCTGAAAAGTTTGCAGCGGTAGAATATTGCATCTGTCATTGGTCACTTGCAAATTCGGAATCGGTTCGGCCGGGCAGAAGGATTCGTCCGAATCCTGCTGAAAAAGGCTGAATCCTGGACAAATCCCGAACCGAATCCTGAATTCGATGCATGCCTAGTCTAAAGTGCACAGTTACATCAATTTATAAAGTGAGAAGTGCATTTCATTTTAATTTACAACAAATCCTTTCCTTTCTTGCACTAAACAGAAACATCTGAAACGAAAGTAATATTCTTCTTCCTGTCCCAACCAGCGAGGTCCAACCAAGTCAACATTGCACTCAGAATTCCTCTGTATAAACAAACCTCCTCCATTCCTGGGCTGCAGGTTGTGAGATAAAGAGCAGCTATTATACAGAAGCTTTCAGTAGACCGCTGATGGATTTTGATTGTGCTTGTGGGGTTTAGGAAGCAGAATGGAACATAAATTTCAGTTTCAGATTTTGCCCTGTTTAGTGTAAGAATTAAACCATTAAACCATAGATATTTCTTTATTAAAACAATACGCAGAAAATTTATTCTTAAACAAACCTTCTTTCTCTGTCGTCTTAGGGGGACACAGGGGCCGATGGGGTTAAGCTCCACCCTCCAGGAGGCGGGACACTTGAATAGTAATTAAGGGGCGTGGCCATCAGGCTTTACCCCTCACACTGTACATTCCTGTTCAGTTTTTTAAGTGTCCTGCTACCGGGAGGTTGGATCTGCGTGTGACGATACGTTCAGCTCTGACTGATACTGATCGGGGTGAGGCTGAAAAAGCAGGGTTACCTGTTTTTATATGGGCAGCCCCCTACGAGGTGCAGCACATCGGGGTCATTATCTAGCATTTTACACTATACAGACCACCTAGACATTGCCTGTGCTGCCTGACCCAGTGCAGAAGGTCTGGCCGGTGTGGGGGTAAGTGGTATGATGCCTGTCTTAACAGGAATATTGCCTAATTACTGGTGCTCTCCCCCCCCCCCTCTTTCTTTCCTCCCCCCGACCTCCGCTGCCATTGCCTAACACTCATGTGGTACTTGCTGCAGTTTCCAACTCCTTAGGCCGCAGAGACCGCGCGCTGTGTGGGAGGGCTGGAGGCTGCGGTAGAGTAGCTCCCGGGCTGACTCGTGTTAAGTCAGGGAGCACATATGGGTGGAACGCGTGTGCATTCCACCTTCTAACCCTCTGGCGGTCATTTTCTTTCGGCGAGAAGAAAACCGCGAGTACGTAATGGAACGCAAACATTCCAGAGGCACAGGTGAGGTACCTTGCCTGTACTAATTGTCAGCTAAAGTTTTCAGGGGGCCAGGGGGAGCCGCTGTCTTGCACTCAGGGGCAGGGGGCAACCAGCACCCCAGGGGGTATTCCAGCTGCACAAGTTGAGAATTCTCCTGGGAAAAGTGCTAGTTAGACTCAGTCACAAATCCGGTGCTAAACGCAAACGGTTAGATGACACAAAGGAGGATACTGTCAACCCTGCTAGGTCTGACGAGTCATCTCCTGAACAACACTCATCTCCCTCTGAGGGTGAGATTGCTTCTTCTGGGTCTTCTTGTGCGGATGAGGAGGATTATCAGGATAAGGGCAGAGACAGTTATAATTTACACGATGTAGACGGCATTAATTAAGGGGGTGCTTGAGGTACTGAATATGTCACAGAAGCCCAAACAGACAGATGAGGCGCCTACCCTATTGAAGAGGCAGCACAAATCGTCAGTCTGCTTTCCAGAGCATGAGCAACTGCAGAGTCTGATTCAAGACGAGTGGAATTCCCCCGAGCATAAATTTTGAGCAACTAAGAAATTTTCGAAGTCGTATCCGTTCCCGAAGGAATTGGTAGAAAAATGGTCTAACCCACCAGCAGTAGATGCTCCAGTGTCTAGACTTTCAGAGTTCATCACCCTACCAGTCACCAACGCGGCAGCGTTCAAAGACCATTCAGATAGAAAGTTAGAGGGCTTTCTATGAGCAATTTACACCTGTTTGGCATCAGCATGGGTGTCCAGAGCTATACAAGCATGGTCGGAGTCCCTAGTTAAAGACATTCAGAATGGGACATTGTGACAGGAATTGTTATCATCCCACAAGCTATAGTGTAAAGCTGGCCATAGACGCAAAGATCTCATCGTACAAATCTAGGATTCGTAGGATTTTCAGAACGTGTGTGGAGAGTCCCGACATTTTTCGTCCGGCAGAGGTCGGTCGTTTAGTCGATCAGGCAGGTTAGAATCTAGTGCTGGAAGCATTGCTTGATCCACCGTTTGAACCGTTAAGTTCAGTTTCAGATACATGGATTACCTATAAGGTGGTGTTTCTGGTGGCAATTTCATCTACCAGGAGAGTATCAGATCTCCGCACTCTCTTGTGTGAACCTCCATACTTAATCTTTCATAAAGACAAAGCTGTTCTCAGAACAGTGCCGACATTTCTACCCAAAGTTGTTTCTGCCTTCCATGTGAACCAAGAAATTGTAGTTCCTTCTCTCTATTCGGAATCTAAGAATGATAAGGAACGCCGACTACACAAATTAGATGTTGTCAGAGCATTGCAATGGTATGTTGAACGATCTAAGTCCTTTAGAAAATCTCAGGCTCCTTGGACGGAAGGTGTTGCAATCGGTAATCAAATAATTGTGTTCCATATATGTATATACAGCTCACTCCCACCCTGCTGTTGTTGGGACTACTTTAAGTCCACATCGGTCCCTGTGTCCCCCCTAAGACAACCGAGAAAACAGGATTTTTGATACTCACCTTTAAATCTGTTTCTCTGTAGTTGAAAGGGGGACACAGGGCTTCCCGCCTCGGCGAGCTGGTGACCGTGTGGTGACGTTTGAATAGTTCCTTGGTTTACTTTCTGCCTGTTAATAGTTTTAATAATTACGGTAGCAGCTTTGGAACAAACTGAATAGGAATGTACAGTGTGAGGGGTAAAGCCTGGTGGGCTCGCCCCTTAATTACTATTCAAGTGTCCTGCCTCCTGGACGATGGAGCTCAACTCCATCAGTCCCTGTGTCCCCCTTTCGACTACAGAGAAACAGATATAATGGTGAGTATCAAAAATCCTGTTATATTGAACTCATGTTGCAAAGGTGATACACTGCCCCCTTAAATTATAGATTGTGTTTTGTGACTTTTTTTTGTGGCTTTAGATAAACAACTGCCCTTGTTTAATATGTCAGACTGGGCACTGGAGATGAACATACACTTATTGTATTTAGCTTCCTTCTTACCCAGACCTCATGACATTGTTTTAAAGATTGATGAAATTCTCAGGGTGAAATGTACTGATTGAAATTAATGTGTATTACAGGAAAGTGAATGCAAAGCTTACAATCCAAGGCCGTTCTGTAAGACATACACAATGGATAAACAACCTCTCAATACAGGAGAACAGAAGGATATGACCGAGTTCTTTACAGATCTTATAACAAAAATTGAAGAAATGACGCCTGAACTGGTGAGTTATTTTATAGCACATTCCATCTACTGAAATATCTCTGTTGTCCTAACACAGCAGTGACATCCGTTTCATCCTCACAGAAAAATACCGTCAAAAGCTTATTTGGGGGTGTCATTACCAACAACGTGGTGTCCTTGGTAAGTCTTTTCATTTTCTTTTGTAATATACAATAAACACAGTAAAGCTAGAACTCTCTTCTCTAGAAAGCTTAGAAATACAGGACTTCTATTTACCATGTTCTTATACAGGTATGGGATCCGTTATCCAGAAACTCATTATCCAAAAAGCTCAGAATTATGGAAAAGCCATCTCCCATACACTCCATTTTATCCAAATAATCCAAATTTTTAAAACCTTTTTCTCTGTAATAATACAATAGTACCTTGTACTTGATCTGAACTAAGATATAATTAATCCTTATTCACGGCAAATCAATCCTACTAGTCATATTTAAATCATATTTTGGTAGAATTAAGGTACGAAGATCCAAATTACAGAAAGATCCATTATCTGGAATACCCCAGGTCCCAAGCATTTTGGATAACAGGTCCCATACCTGTATCAGCAAACCGTTCTTGTTTTCATGTCTGTAATAAATTAAACAGTAACTTTTCCTTGATGGTTACTATGCAACAATAAATCCATGTTGGTGGATTTTTTTGATTCATGTAGTTCTTTGTTATATTTTAATGGACTTAGTAGAAAGAAATGCCAAATTACACAAAGACCCAGTGATGCTCTTGAAATTGCGAGCACTGGTGCATTTCAGCCAACGTGTTTTTAGTGTGAAAAGTCTCATTGCTGTTGCTTCTGAATAAAGTACCCCCTCTTGTAAAATATAAGGATATTATAAGTCACCGAGGTCATGGAACTCCGAGGTTACCTCTAATATCCTCATATTTTCCAACAAGGGCTACTTATTTATTATAATACACAAGTTTTAATGAGTCATGTGACAAAAATGGCATCACTACTCAACGTTTATAACTGATGACATCACTAGTCACCGTTTATAAGGATATATTTTACAAGATATTCATGGCTTTTGTGTATTATATTTATATATATATATATATATATATATATATATATATATTCCATTCAGCTGGAGGGCAGACGAAAGAGAATTGTAGGCTTTTTATCACTGGCTAAAATGTGCACATAAGTAATATATATCTGTAAATAATAGAGGGCAGTGTTGCTTAGCATTACAACAGTGCCAAGCAACTTGTCTCAATATTTGTTTTTATGCAGGTACTTAATACTTAATATTATGTCCCTGGATAATGTGTTTGTAGTAAAGGAGAAGGAAACCCCAAGCTGGTGCTCCTCTCAGCAGAAAACTGCCTCGGCTTGCAGTTCTTCAAGCGAGCAGTATGGAGTCATCCTCTTCCAGCTTCTTTTTTTGTGAGGTCGCACATGTGCAGTAACGTGTAAAGCTAAACTTTAACAAAAAAGCTTGCTCTTTCACTCTTCTGCTCGTGCGTCAGCCTTTGGATTTAAAAAAAAAAAGAAAAAGATGCACATTGGTGCTTGCTGAGAACAGCACCGGCCGAGGGTATCAAGTAAGTGATTACAGTTACTTGGAGGGATCCTACTTTTTGGCACCCCAGGTGATTGTGACTTTCCTTCTCCTTTAATGGATGTGGGAATTGATCTATTACCCAATGGCCCCAAATGTTACTAAAGTTATTTATTTGTCCATAAAGTCACACTTTTTTTGCTCATATTTTGTTTGTAGGATTGTGAGCATGTTAGTCAGACAGCTGAAGAGTTCTACACAGTCAGATGCCAGGTAGCCGATATGAAGAACATTTATGTAAGTAACACTAAAATATGAATGCTTTCGTTTATTTTTTCTTCATATAATATGAAACCCGCAGCTCTATCCAAACAGTAAAAGTCAAAGCTGCTGGTAAAAGAAACGGAGCTCACCAAATGCAAGACTTGACGTGGGTGTGTGTGTGCTCCAGGTCTGTCGCTTAAGGGCTCAGCATTCTTGGCAAACTGAAGCAAACAATGTAAACATAACCCATTTCGTATCTAGAGATACGTAATCCTAGGCATAGTACCTATAATTACGTATCTCTAGATAAGAATCGCGTTCGGACAGTTGTTTTAATCTATGGAATAAAGATCGAGATTTTATCCAACCCGGTGTGCGTGCTCATTCCACGATTTTCATTTTTTTTACAACCTAATCTCTTACAACCATGACTTTTTTTATATGATTTTTTCTTCTTTCTTAAAATAACATATTAGACGCAGCCATGTTTGTGTTGGCTTGTGCTTTGTTTAGCTTTTTTACTTATCTTAAAGAGTACCTGTTGGCAAAAAAACAGTTCCCCATCCAATGATGTGGGCTAATGGGGCCAGCACTCCGGTTGGGGGTAACAGTAGTTTTTTTGTTTTTTAATTTCCCCACGCACCACTAAGCCACCCGCATCAGGAGGGAACTCCCGGTACGAGCGGCCATGTTGAGGCACACGCATGCTCATAATGAACGAATTCTGCGACTTTATGCGGATGCAGGTGACGTCAGAAGAGCATTATGCGTTATGCACAACATAGTCGCTTTCACCGGGAGCTCGCTCAGGATATTATGAATAAAGTTAAATCTGGAACCATAGAATCTATTCTTACCTGTGGTGTAGATTCTACAATGTATGGCACATAAAGTTATGAAAGTTAATGCTTGATTTTACTGTCCCTTGAATGATGCCTTGTCTAATAATACAGGTATGGAATCAGTTATCCAGAAAGCTCATAATTACGGGAAGGTCCTCTCACATAGACTTTCATTTTATCCAAATAATTCAAGTTTTTAAAAATGATTTCTCTGTATTAATAAAATTGTACCTTATACTCAATCCTAAGCAAGATATTAATCCTTAATGGAAGCAGAACCAGCCTATTGCCTTTATTTAATGTTTACCGTATATACTCGAGTATAAGCCGAGTTTTTCAGCATCCAAAATGTGCTGAAAAAGTCTACCTCGGCTTATACTCTGTTGTTAATATGAAAGAATAACAGTGATGGCAATATCACACAGTGCCCTCTGTTGGTTATATGGAAGATTAACAGCGATGGCAATATCACACAGCGCCCTCTGTTGGTTATATGAAAGAATAACAGTGACTGCAATATCACACAGCGCCCTCTGTTGGTTATATGAAAGATTAACAGTGATGGCAATATCACACAGCGCCATCTGTTGGTTATATGAAAGAATAACAGTGCGCCCTCTGTTGGTTATATGAAGAATTAACAGTGATGGCAATATCACACAGCACCCTCTGTTGGTTATATGAAAGAATAACAGTGACTGCAATATCACATAGCGCCATCTGTTGGTTATATGAAAGAATAACAGTGACTGCAATTTCACACAGCGCCATCTGTTGGTTATATGAAAGAATAACAGCGATGGCAATATCACACAGCGCCCTCTGTTGGTTATATGAAAGAATAACAGTGACTGCAATATCACACAGCACCCTCTGTTGGTTATATGAAAGAATAACAGTGACTGCAATTTCACACAGCGCCATCTGTTGGTTATATGAAAGAATAACAGCGATGGCAATATCACACAGCGCCCTCTGTTGGTTATATGAAAGAATAACAGTGACTGCAATATCACACAGCGCCCTCTGTTGGTTATATGAAAGAATAACAGTGACTGCAATATCACACAGCGCCCTCTGTTGGTTATATGAAAGATTAACAGTGACTGCAATATCACACAGCACCCTCTGTTGGTTATATGAAGGATTAACAGTGATGGCAATATCAAACCGCACCCTCTGCACATGGTAGTGGGACAGTGGGACAATGCACGCAGTAATCCGTTTGGCAATTCTCTGTCACCATCAACTTTGCAAAGAAGTCCGGTTGATCGCTGGGGGTCACTTTGGCGGAATGTGCGCTGCTGGGAGACAGGGCTGTAGGTGTGTCTAGGCTTATACTCGAGTCAATACGTTTTCCCAGTTTTAGTAGGTAAAATTAGGTACCTCGGCTTATACTCAGGTCGGTTTATACTTGAGTATATACGGTAAATGATTTTCTAGTAGTCTTAAGGTATGAAGATCCAAATAACGGAAAGTACCCCAAGTCCCAAGCATTCTGGATAACAGGTCCCATACCTGTATTTGACAGTTGTAAGTCCTTCTACTCCAGTTATTATATAGATCAACTGTAATGGCAGAGTGTTGTTTTCTATAGCCCATTTTACCTGCACTTTGTGTTAAACATTGTATTTGTCTAAAGAATTTTATTAAGGGATGAATATATATATATATATTCCTTGTGTTTGTATAATACAGGAATCTTTGGATGAAGTCACTATCAAGGACACTCTGGAAGGTGACAACATGTACACTTGCTCTCACTGCGGCAAGAAGGTGCGAGCTGAAAAGAGGTTCGTATAATTCTGCAAATAAAATGCCTCTTCCATGTTAAATGGGAACATTATCCAAAAGCTGATTTTTGTAAAATGAAAGAAGAATTCTAAGCAACATTCTAATATATCCTCATTGACATTTTTTCAGTGGTTTTAAAGTTTTGTAAATGCAGTTACGATAAAAAGCAACGTTTGTTTAATCCATTTTGTTCTCTTCCTGTGACTTTTAAAGGGGTTGTCCACTTTTGAGTTAACTTTTAGCTTGATGTAGAGAGGGATATTCTGAGATTATTTGCAATTGGTTTTCATTTTTTATTATTTGTGTTTTTTGAGTTATTTAGCTTTTTATTCAGCTGCTCTCCAGTTAGCAGTGTCAGCAACTGGGTTGCTAGGGTCCAAATTATCTTAACAACCATGCATTGATTTGAATAAGAGACTGGAATATAAATAGGAGAGGGCCTAAAAAGGAGAGGAGTAATAAAATGTAGCAATAACTATAAATGTGTAGCCTTACAGAACATTTGTTTCTTAGATGGGGTCACTGACTCCCATTTGAAAATTGGAAAAGAGTCAGAAGAAAAAGGCAAACGATTCAAAAACTATAAAAAATAAATAAATAAATGAAGACCAATTGAAAAGTTGCTCAGACGTGGCCATTCTATAACATACTAAAAGTTACCTTGAAGGTGAACCACCCCTTTAAAGCATATAGCTGGAGTCAGGTCTCCAGGCTTTTCAATCAACTGGTTTGCTACCTGGTTTCAGGTGCTGAAAATGAACATTAAGACACATGTTGCATTTATAACAATTACATTTACATTAGTGATGTGGCGGGCGGATGCCACTTTCATCTGCCAACTTCTGGCTTTATAGCTGTGCGCCTGCTTGCCCCTCCCCTTTGGTGACGTCATTGGTGGGTTGGTGCGGGTTTATAAAAGGAAGCCGGTAGGCTGATGAGGGCGGGCGTTAGTTGACGGAGGGTGGGCTTTGGACGAGTGCAGGTCGGGGAAAACCCAACCCGCACATCACTAATTCACAAATAGCTTTAGAACTGCAGAAAAATGTTCATGCATTTTGGAAATGAGCTTAGAATTACATTTACTTTCATTATTCAAAACGTTGTTTTTGACTGAAGGCCCCCTTCAATCTTAGACTTTTTTTTTTAACTGGGCTGAGAAAAATGTAGTGTCAAGTAGGGATGGGCGAATTTGAACCGTTTGGTTTCGCCAAAAATTCACCGCCGGTGAAATCTCGCAGACGCCCATTAAAGTCTATGATGCGCTGCAAATTTTTTTTGACGTGCAAAGCCATACAAGTGTATGGGTGTCATTTCCGCATCGAAACAAGGCGAAAAAATTCGCCCATCCCTAGTGGCAAACAGTACTTGTAATGTTCATGTACATTTTGTATCGGTGGAATTCATTGCTTACATATGTACAATGGTATAATAAAATAGGAGACATGGTGATTGTCAATGTAGATTGACTTCATTTCAACTTAAACAGGTTGGTCACCTTTAAATTAACTGTTAGGATGATGTAGAGAGTGATAGTCTGAGACAATTTTCATTTTTTATTATTTGTGGTTTTTGAGTTTTCGCTTTTTATTCAGCTGCTCTCCAGTTTGCAATTTCAGCCATCTGGTTGCTAGGGCCCAAATTACCTTAACAACCATGCACTGATTTGAATAAGAGACTGGAATATGAATAGGAGAGGCCTGAATAGAAAGACGAGTAATAAAAAGTAGCAATAACAAACTTGTAGTCTTATAGAGCATTTGTTTTTTAGATGGGGTCAGTGACCCTCCATTTAAAAGTTTAAAAGATTCAGAAGAAGGCAAATAATTAAATAAAACTATAATAAATAAATAATTATCTATTGAAAAGTTGCATAGAATTGGCCATTCCATGACATCCTAAAAGTTCATGTAAAAGTGAACCGCCCCTAAATGTATCCTATAGCTTATTGAGCATAGTATGTTGGAGAGTAAGTTACTACCTTGCAGGTTTATTCGTTTGTGTTTTCTGTTTTCGGGGTACATCAAAAAAAACCTTTTTTCACTAGTTTCCAAACAAGTGCCAATGTTTGTCAGTCATACACTATATAATGTCCTCACTCTTTCCATCTACCATTGTAAACAGTTAACAGAGTACAATAAACTGTAAGCTCTGCAGCATTATTCTGACTGTGCGTCCGATGGTTTAAGTGAAACATGGATTCCATGCAGGTGGATAATGCGCTATATAAAGCATTGCATTTCCTTACAACTGGGGAATGCGAGCACATAACCACAAAACCACAAATACAAACGTACTTTGTATTACAAGTTGCTGTTCAGTCCAGTCAATTAAGATGCACAAGTTGGTAACAGGACAACCTTATTGTGGTATTTGCAGCAGGGCCGGTTTTATATTTCTCAGCTCTGAATAAATGTGTTGAAAATGATCATAAAAAGAAGACTTTTTGTATCATCTACTTAAATTGGAGAATTTATAGTGTAAAATCAAGGTTCAGAAAACAAATTATAAATCAAGTTACCAAAGTCATAGCTCCAAGATGTAACACAAATGTAAGTGGGTAAATATATCTATGAAGTTCAACTATAGAAGATGATAAATGATGCCTCGGCAGTCTGTTTATTGTACCTCTTGTTTTGGCCTGTGCTGCTGCTGCTACACTTGTTCTGCTGGGCGTGGATGGAAATCTGAAATAGGGATGCAGCAAATCAACAACTTTGGATAAGAATAAGACATACAACTTACACAAACATTTCACCATTTCCTTGCTTGTGGGGTGAAGTCATGTGAATTCAGATTGGATTCGACCTAATCTTGAATGAAATTTAGAAACTAGTGCATCCCTAATCTGAGCACATCGAACACAGCTTATTATTATTATTATTATTATTATTGTTTCAGAGCCTGTTTTAAGAAGCTGCCACGAATATTAAGCTTTAATACTATGAGGTATACATTTAATATGGTCACCATGATGAAAGAAAAAGTCAACACACACTTCTCTTTCCCACATCGGCTGGATATGACATCATATACTGAGGATTTTCTGATGGGGAAGAATGACCGAATAGAAGGTACACCTTTAGTTTTATAATACAGAGACATTTTGTTTTACTTGGAAGTCTGTGCTGAACATTTGCTACAACTATGTTTACAGATGAGTGCAGTGTGTGTATATATATATATACAGTTCAGTTGTGCAAAAATAGGTTTCCCAGGGGGCTATATGTTGGAGTGCTGGGGTAAATTTCTATTAATTTGTATATCAAGCCGTACCCACGTGCACCCAATAAAAAGGGATTGAGCTGCATTTTTTTGATTTAATTATATTATATATGGGGAGGTGGCGCTCTCCTTGATGCTTGCTCTCCCAACCCCCGCTTAATGGTGTCTTTGGAAGAGATCATGCTAGACAAAGAGAAAAGCAGGTATGATCTTTCTCCCCCCAAAGATAATACTTTTTTCACTTAGGATAGGACTGACGCACGGACACTGCCTTGACGGGGCGCGTCAGCTTATGCATGCTTTGTACAAACTTTGTAACTAAAAGTGTCTCTTTTTGTGTTAGTTACAGTTCAGTTGTGCAAAAATAGGTTTCCCAGGGGGCTATATGTTGGAGTGCTGGGGTAAATTTCTATTAATATATATAAATATATATATATATATATATATATATATATATATATATATATATATATATATATATATATATATATATATATATATATATGTTGTCTAGTCTATTTATCTATTCTATCAATTCTGTTGTTTGAATATACAGGACAGAATTCAAGGGTTTTTCATGCTCAGATATTCTGTGTCTGGTTGAAATTGTAAACTTGGTTTGATGCCTTTGCAATAATGAAATTAAAGGATAGGCATCGCTGTTAAAAAGAATGTAGAGCTATCAGCGATAGAATAAATCCCTATTACTTCTATTGAGCCCTACTCTTAAAGGTGGCCATACACGGGCCGATAAAAGCTGCCGACTTATTGGCCCGTATATGGGGCCCCCGAAGGGCTTCCCTGATCGAGATCTGGCCGAAAGTCGGGCAGATCTCGATCGGATGGGACAAAAAATCCCGTCGGATCGCGGCCGCATCTGTTCATTGATGCGGTCCCGCGATCCGACCCCCGTTTCCCATGCGTTAGGATCTGATCGGATCAGCCCGATATTGCCCACCTCAAGGTGGGCATATCGGAGAGAGATCCGCTCGTTTGGCGACATCGCCAAACGAGTGGATCTCTCGGTGTATGGCCACCTTTAGTCATTCTTTTGGTCTGTCATTAAACAGCAGCATTGTTTCTAGCAAAAGTAGAGCCCTAGCAACCAGTTTAGTTTTAATTTCAAACAGGGGAGCTACAGAATATGAAGTTACATCATTCAAAACCTACGTTAAAATTAAATAAACATAGTCCAGTTGACTGTTGGCTTGGAATAGTACTATCTAGATCAAGGAGAAATTCCCCTTTAAAGCAACTAATGTTTGGTATTTACGTTGTGTAATGGTTCCTGTTAGATTTGTCACTGTTACCAAGGTAAAGAGTTTTAACATGTCAATAATAATAATAAATGCTTTATTTTGTAGGATTTAAAGAGGATTGTGAAGAGCTAAAGCAGACGGAGAGTTATGAGTATGATTTAATAGGGGTCACTGTTCATACTGGAACGGCTGATGGAGGCCACTACTATAGCTTCATCCGAGACATAGTCAATCCCCATGCTTATAAGAATAATAAGTGGTATGTTTTCTTTGCATTGGATATTTTTAACGTATTCTTTATCCATGTAGCATTAGTATGACTACGTATCGCTTCATACAAAACGCGTCAGGGAATTGATGTTTTTAACAAGTTGAAAATAATAATTCCACTGGTGTTCGGAGTGCTCGTCAATTCATTTCTACTGACCATGTAGCATTAGTGTCAACGTTTTTGTTTGCTGCCTCTGTAGAGTTGGGTGTAATCGCAGGTCAAAAAGCAAACGACCTACATTTATTGTGATATAGAAACATACAGTGTTCTGGGCTCCCTCATCGTATATATTCCTTGGATTTGGCCACCATTTGGCTGATCTTATGGCAGTGGTTTCCAAGCCTCCTTGGTCCCACATTAGCTACAAGGATATAATCGTATGTAGACATTAATGTATCAGCAATGCAGTCTTAGTCCCATCAATATCTAGGACTGCAAATAAGTGTTCAAACCACTCTCGAATTCACCTGTTCTTTCAGGAATATCTGAGGTTGAAAGAATACATTTGTATAAATTTCTTAGTGACCTTTAAGCTGGCCTCAGATGTTGAGATTTTTAAAAGATCAGATCCTGATCGTGAGACCACGATCTTCTCAGAACGATCGTACGATTGTACGAATTGACCATCAACTAAAAAGACCAATTTGCCAGGAAATCAATTTCCTGACGGATATCGGCCGAAAAATCGTAAGATGTACGATCGTTCGAATCCCACTAACCGCATGATAATTTCGAAGGATTGGTCGGACTTCACTAAAATCGGTCGTTTGGCAAGAAGAATCGTCGCGTCTATGGGGAGCTTTAGTTTGAGCCCCACAGCCAAGGCTCTGGGCCCTTCATTTTCGAGCCTCTGCCTTAGGGAGATGATTATGTTTTTTTCAATATTTCTAGTATTAAGTCCAGTTGGTTATAAAAAAATTCCATGTTGGTTTCTTCATCAGGTATCTTTTCAATGATGCAGAAGTGAAGCCGTTTGACTCTGCTCAGCTTGCCTCTGAGTGTTTCGGTGGTGAAATGACTGTGAGTAAAGCGATTACTTGGTTACAGTAAGGGGGTTATTTATAAAAATCCAAACATTACTCCCAATTTCCTGAAAACTACTCCGACCAAATCCACACTGATTAGTTTCCCCTTATTTATTAATAAATTTTTTCCAAACAATTTTTGTGCGTGAAAAAACTATAAATAAAATCAATCGGATTTGACACCGAAAATTGCAACTTTTTTCGGATTTGACCTGAAACCCCGGGAGCTACTGCCGACTCTGGATTCCAACAGCACCCTGTGAAAATTTTCAGTTACAATAACGCCCAGTTCACATTGACGTTGTGACCAGAACAACACTGGAATTCTGGGAAAAAACTCAGCACTGTGGGCACAGATCAGAATATCTCCCATTGACTTATACAAGAAACTCGGCAGGTCTTAGTTGGAGTAATTTTTTTACTCTTATTTTTAGCACCCTCTGGGTTTAATAAATGCTGAAAAATTCGAGGTTTTTTTTTCTCCACGAAAAAAGTTTGTTTTTCCCCTTTAAAAAGCCAAAAAATCTGATTGTAATCAATAACCGCCTAAATGTCCTGCTGAAAAAAACAGAAGATCGTTCATAGAAAATATCTTTTTTTTTTTCCACAGACAAAAACGTATGACTCTGTAACTGACAAGTTTATGGACTTCTCATTTGAAAAGGTATTTTTATACCCGTAGTTAAACATGATTTGTTTTGCTGCAGTGCCACAATAATGGCGCATCATGTTGTTCTCTTGATACAGACACACAGTGCTTATATGCTGTTCTACAAGAGGGTGGAACCAGAAGAAGAAACTGGAAGACAATTCAAATTTGATGTCTCCTCAGAGCTGCTAGAGGTACATCTTATTTTTAGTTCACTCTTATGGCTGAATAGAATAATAAGAAACAAAAGTTCTGCATGGAAGGCTGTTGTTCTTTCTGGGGATGTACTGCACAAAATATTGTTTTAACTTGAATTTATACTGACATCATACAATTACTGACCCTTTTAAACCGACTAACTTTTACTAAAGCTCATATAGTGCTTTGTTTTTTTCATGCATTTCAAAAGTTTGTTTTGTATCCGCTAATTTGACATTTTTAAGTAGCTCAAAAAAAAGAAAACTCTCCCTAATGTCTGAAACTGTAAATCAGTAGTTGCCTTTGAAAGCAGACTGACACGTTTCAGGCAATAGTCTTCTGAAAAACACTTGCAGGGGATTCACATAAATGACAGTTGGGGCAGTTTCAGGTCTTTTTTGGTCCCCTTATTGGGCTTTATTATATACAAGGCACAATGAAATCACAATCCTCGTATCAATCTCACTATTGATCAGTCACCCAAAGTGATCTACAGAGAACAATGTAGCCAATGGCACTGAACCTTCCAGATCAATCTTATTGTGCTCTTTGTCTCCTGAGACTTGCTCTGATCCTGAGTCTACGTCTAGAATATCTGTCATAAAGCAAATCCATTATATGACTGTGCCTTAATGCCCCCCATTCAGCTTTCTGCTTCTCTATAGTTACACCAGTGTGAAAGTTGATAAAGGTACCAATTTGTCAGAAGCACATTTGCAGCAACGCTGGACAGGAGTTTCCATCCAAGGGGCCAATTTACTAAAAGGCGAGGTGGCCGTTGCTATTGAAAATTCGCCAGAAATACAAGCCGCAGAGACATCACTAATTCAATACATCGCTAACGAAGTTTCACGTCCTTTCGCCAGGAGAATTTTCGCTCAGACAAACAATCGTTACTCTGCAAATTTACTATAGTGCAAATTTTCCACTGCGTTACCTTTTGTCCCATAGTCTGCTTTGCTAGGTTATACCTGGCGAACTGATAAGATGAAACTACATCCTCCTCAATCTTATGTCAGTGACATCATATCCTGTCTGACAAAAAAGTCATTAAAAAAAAAAAAAGAGAAAACGCTGGAGTTTTTTCATATTATAAAGTGGGATTGTGTGTAAAAGTTGTAACTGTTCAAATATTTTTTTATTATTTTTTATTTAACCTGTTCAAATTGACCTAAGCGTAAGCGTGTTAACTAAGTTTCGCTAGTCAGAAATGAACACTAGCGAAAGTTCCCTATGAAATGCTCACACTGATAAATTTTCCCTGGCAAAACTTCACCAGTGTTTGTCTAGTAAGATGTAACTTAACATTTTGATGAATTAGCAGCGTATGTGCTGCAAATTAACAGCTGGTGAAGTGTGGCAAAGCCTTTCGAGGTGAAAAATCACCCTTTAGTGTATTTACCCCCAAATCATAAATGCTAAATTTGTAACACATGCAAAGAGAGAGGGTTTGTACAATTACTGTTAATGAATGTAACACACTCTATATAATGTAATAAACACTTTGGGGCAGATTCACTAAGGGTCGAATTTCGAAGTAAAAAATACTTCGAAATTCGACCCTCAAATTGAAATCCTTCGACTTCGAATATCAAAGTCGAAGGATTTAGCGCTAAACGTTCGTTCGATCGATCGAAGGATTTTTCGTTCGATCGAACGATTAAATCCTTCGAATCGAACGATTCGAAGGATTTTAATCCAACGATCGAAGGAAAATCCTTCCATCAAAAAAAGTTTAGCAAACCTATGGGGACCTTCCCCATAGACTAACATTGACTTCGGTAGGTTTTATCTGCCGAAGTAGGGGGTCGAAGTTTTTTTTAAAGGGAAAGTACTTCGACTATCGAATGGTCGAATAGTCGAACGAATTTAACCAATTCGATGGTCGAAGTACCCAAAAAATACTTCGAAATTCGAATTTTTTTCATTCGAATCCTTCACTCGAAGTTAGTGAATCTGCCCCTTTATATTTCCTGATAAAGATTTTAATCTAATATTGACATATTTTTCTTGTTTTAGTGGATCTGGCACGATAACATGCAGTTTCTGCAGGATAAGAATATTTTTGAGCACACTTATTTTGGGTAAGAATGTTAAAATGTTTATTTTAAGAAAAAGAACAAATGTTCCCAAGGAAAACAATATTTCAAAAATCAGCAAATGGATTCCATCCAAGTTGTTTCTGCAAAAGGAAAAATGATTTCTAAAGGTCTATTAATGTTAATTGTAATTTTATTCATGTTGCTTTTATATTATTGATTGTTTGTGCCATAAGCAGCATAGTTGTCTGAGAATTCTGGACAATTTGTAGCATCTTGGTAGGAAAAAGTCTCCAATACAAGTCTATGTATGTCTTCCTGACATCAATAATTATAGAACTAAGTTCACTGTGAGATACGGAGTTAAAATAATGGCATTATGTTTCCTAGGTTCATGTGGCAGCTCTGCAGCAGCATTCCAAGTACATTACCGGAACCTAAAGCCGTTTCTCTAATGACAGCAAAGGTAATGCTATATTCTATATATATGTGTGTGTGTGTGTGTGTGTGTACTAAACTGCCTAAAGGAACAAGCACAGCTATGGGACCTGTTATCCAGTTATGCTCAGGACCTGGCGTTTTCCAGATAACAGATCTTTCCGTACTTTGGATTTTCATACCTTAAGTTTACTAAAAAATCATGTAAACATTAAATAAACTCAATAGGCTGGTTTTGCTTCCAATCAGGATTAATTATATATCAGTTTGGATCAAGTACAAGCGACTGGTTTATTATTAAAGAGAAAAGGGGAAATCATTTTTACAAATTTGGATAAAACGGAGTCTATGGGAGCTTTCTGGATAACGAGTTTCAGGATAATGTATCCCATACCTGTAGCATGTTTTTTAGCTGTACAGTAGGATTTCAGCTTGGGCAGAGATGCAGTCTGGCATGGTAAGGATGAACAACTGAAAGTTGCAGTACTGATACTTCATATATATATATATACCACAATGTAATGTATGTAGTCAAAGGTACACTATTAGGGGGTTATTTATTAAAGTCCAAATTCTAAAAACTCGGGGAAAAAAAATTATTATTTTTTTAACTATAAAAATTTTTAGTGGGGGGAAACAAACTTGAATTGTTTGATATTTATTATACTCCGATTTATTATACCACAATGCTGCAAAAAGTACAAATCTATAAATCTCAGACCTGCCGAGGTTGTATATAAGTCAATGGGAGAGGTCCCTATCCTATTTGGCACTTTCTATGGTCTGCGCTGGAATTAGCACAAAAAGCCAACGATTTCGGGCAAAAATTAAAAAAATAAAATGTGGGGAGAAAACTCGGAGAAAAAATTTGTACAATTTGGGTTATTGCTCGATTTTATCACGTTTGTCTCCAATCCGATTAAATTGAGCTTTTTTTTTAATAATAAATTAGATCCACTCATGGATTTTAGTTTGGTCTGACTTTTTTTTTTTTATTAAAATACCAGAAAAATTCAGATTTTGATAAATAACCCCCTAGATCTGTGCAGGTAAAGGATTTCTGGTGAAAAAAAACACAATTTTCATAATTAATGGATAATTGAATATAAAAAAATTGCAGTGAATGTTTAATTACTTGTTTTCACTAAACAGTTTACTGTTTTATGACCAAATTTGCTTTTGCCTCCAGCTTAGTACATCATTTGTCCTGGAGACTTTTATCCATTCGAAGGAGAAGGTACATATTTATTTTCCCTCTGGGAATTTTGTTTACCTGAATAATTGCTTTGTATAATGGATCAGCATTCAGTACACTTCAATTAACCTATTAGGCAGGCGGATTAGGCCCTTGTATCATATGTTAGGTTGCTATTATATATATATATAATTGGACTGGCATAATACTCTTACATATCTGCAGATAAGAGTATTAAGTTCATATATATGTATATTCTGCATAATGGTGATATAAAAATGCATCTCTAGAGGGTGTGATGTGCTTGGAGAACTTCTCAACTCCATGTTATTCATGTGTAAATTTTATTTTTAAGAAAGTGCTTTCCTCCGGATAGAAATGATGCTTTTTATTGGCTGTTGAGATCTTTCCCTGTTAGAATAGTTCTGTTTAGTGCAGGCAACACAAGTCTTCAACCATTGAACATCTATCCAGTATTGGCCTCACGTTTGGGATTCTCCATGTCTTGTGTCACAAGCCTAATGATTTCTCTTGACCGGTCATAGTTGACATCTCTAAAATGTGGCCCTACACACAGAGGCCGCCATAGCTTTCCCTTCCTCCCTAGTAATCAC
>NC_054379.1:171353364-171415385 GCF_017654675.1 Xenopus laevis | reverse complement strand
AACATATGTTGTATACAGACTACAGGTATGAATCCCTTTATTCCAGGGCTAGGCAAGCCATTATCTATTGTGATATGATCACTTTTGTCTTTGGTGGACTAGGACTTGCAGCTTGTATTCCTACTAATGTGAGTTGGAGGCCTGTCTGCATCTCTATATTTATATTACCACGTGTAAATTCAATATGTTCATATTGTTTATATCAACAGTTGATCAGTATGGACAGGTTAACTCAACTCAACACAGTAACATCTCATGCTTGTGGTCACTGTTGCAATCAGTATGTTATATTATTGTCTCTCTGAAGTTATTGTGCTACCAGGTTGTCACCAGTAGATTATACTGTCGGTATCTCTGTAGACATGTGATAACTGTTCATTTGGTAGATTATATGATGGCCAGGCTCATTTATCTCATAGAGCTGTGGTTAAGTAGACAGGAGTGTCCACTATAGCAACATGGAGCAACTAATAGTTTTATACTGGACATTTAGATTTCACTACTACAATGTTACAAATCCTCAATATCTAATGCTGTACATTTGTACTCATCATATTCCAGTGTTGAAACCTCCTCCGCATATTAATACTGTGTATGTTGTAGTTCATTATAATTACTACAAGCAACTATTCAGTAAATACCATGTTATATCTTCTCAGCAAGTTTATACTATACAATCTATAGTCTGTAACGACTCAATATATTATTTATGCATCCAGTAATCATTATTTTTGATTCACAATTGCTACTAGATGGAGATTACTCAGTGTATTAATGTACATTATCATTGCATATTAAGTCTATCCCCATTTAATTATGGTGTTCTGTAGTTCTTCATTACTACCGGGTGCAATCACTCTGTGTGTAGGTATATGTATATAGATATATACACTGTGCATATACAGTCATCATTATACCATGTGGCAATTACTCAGCATTATACATAATGTAGTAGGTAACATAGTAACATAGTAACATAGTAACATAGTAACAGTAAGTAAGGTTGAAAAAAGACACACGTCCATCGAGTTCAACCTTTTTTTTTTTATTAACTACCTATCTGCCAGTTGATCCAGAGGAAGGCAAAAAACCCATCTGAAGTCTCTCCAATTTGCCTCAGAGGGGGAAAAATTCCTTCCTGACTCCAAAATGGGACCAGTCCCTGGATCAACTTGTACTATGAGCTGTCTCCCATATCCCTGTATTCCCTCACTTGCTAAACATCATCCAACCCCTTCTTATACCTATCTAATGTATCAGCCTGTACCCCTGATTCACTTCCCAGCTCTCCCTGTAACACCCCTTTCCCTCCTCTAATCTCATTGGCTCCCTCCTGTCTGCTGGGAGGAGCTACTGGTGAATAAAGCATCCGACCCTTCCTTGTACCTATCTCATGTATCAGCCTGTACCACTGATTCAGGGAGACAATTCCACATCTTCACAGCTCTCACTGTAACAAACCCCTTCCCAATATTTAGCTGGAACCTCTTTTCTTCTAATCGGAATGGGTGACCTTGTGTCAGCTGGAAAGACCTACTGGTAAATAAATCATTAGAGAGATTATTATATGATCCCCTTATATATTTATACATAGTTATCATATCTCCCCTTAAGCGCCTCTTCTCCAGAGTGAACATCCCCAATTTGGCCAGTCTTTCCTCATAGCTAAGATTTTCCCTTTACCAGCTTAGTTGCCCTTCTCTGTCCCCTCTCTAATACAATAATGTCCTGTTTGAGTGATGGAGACCAAAACTGTAGGGCATATTCTAGATGGGGCCTTACCAGTGCTCTATACAGTGGGACCCCCTCCTCCCGTGACTCTCTGCCCCATTTAATACAAGTCAAGAGCTTATTTGCCCTTGATGCTGCTGACTGGCATTGCTTGCTACAGACAAGTTTATTATCTACAAGGACTCCAAGCTCCGTCTCCATTATGGATTTGCCTAGTGCAGTCCCATTAAGGGTATAAGTGGATATTGTTACATCCCAGGTGCAGGACTTTACATTTATCAACATTGAATCTCATTTGCCACTTAGCTGCCCAGATTGCCAGTTAGTCAAGATCCTGTTGCAAGTGCCACATCCTGGATGGAATTAATTGGGCTGATAGTTTTGTCTCATCTGCAAACACTGATACATTACTTACAATCCCCTCCCCTAAGTCATTAATGAACAAGTTAAATAAAAGTGGCCCCAATACTGAGCCCTGAGGGACCCCACTAAGAACCTTACTCCAAGTAGAGAATGTCCCATTAACAACCACCCTCTGTACCCGATCCTGTAGCCAGTTTCCTATCCACGTGCAAACGACTTCATTAAGCCCAACAGACCTATCATTTTAAATGACAACCATTTCTGTTCTGTGTTTTTAGCTGAAAACTTAATGCCCCAATCAATGCTCTGTAGGGCAGCCCTCAAGGCACTAAAATGAACTTTTCCAAAATTCATGGTTTTTGTTGCCCCAGACATTAAATGATATAACATTATGGTCACTATTACCCAGGGGTTCAATGACTTGCACATTTGCTATAAGTTCTGGCTCATTGCAGATCACTAAATCACTGCATGAGGCAAATCATGAATTATAAATGATGCATATGCAGTTCTACAACATTTCTAAGGCTGATAATGAGTGCAAACACTATACATACATATATAGGTGCGGATTCACCAGCTCATTTACTGGCTGCAACTACTCAACATTTAAATAATCTGCATTCGGCAGTCCATCTTTTTTCTGGGTGTCACTATTAATGATAAAGGTGCACATGAAATCATATTTATAACTAGATTGCAACTACTTAGTGCAACATACGCTCTGCAGTTAACGGGTCAATTCATGACAATTCTCAGTATATACTGTGTATTCTATAGATTAGAATAATTGTCAACAACACACTATATTAATACTGTACATTTGCAGTTCTTCCTTTGTTTCATGATGCAATGGCTTAATATATATATATATATATATATATATATATATATATATATATATATATATATATATATGTATATATATCGTACAGTCTATAAGCAGGCAGGTTACTGGACAATGTGCAGTTAACATGGCAGATATAACTATTCATTAATTTAAGCCATGCATTTTACTATCCATATGTACTATATGTTACTATACATATACATATAATAATACATATATAAATTCTTGGCATATTCCATGCATTCATAGTTCTTGTACCATCTGATTATTATGAAGATTTTATTTCACAACGATCATCCTTAATTCACTTAGTTCACTATTGATGGTTTCTACAGTTCTATTAAATGCATTTTCTTTGTATTAATACTGTATACTTCTTGCAGTTCAGCACTATCATATGTAACTAACCTAACAGAATTATTCATGTTACTCCTGGTTCAGCATCTCTGCAAATCTTCCAACATGGTGCAGGTAACTTTGTGCAGAACAATTCCAATTATGAGTTATGGTCCTGTAAGTAACCATGCAAGGTGTTAATACTGCAGGTTACGACATTACTAAGGGGCATTGTAAAACTCTGATAAAATAGTTCACATGAACTTAGGCTTGTGACAGTAAATTTACACTAATAAAGTATCTCTATTGTGTATTGCTCTTCTACATTGTGTTAGATCTGATGTTTATTACACTACCCTACTAATATAGGGGGTTGACATTACCTGACTGATCCTGCACATGTTACAGCTAATCCTCTAAACCATTTTCTTTTCTTTTACAGTAGTAAATGAGTAAGCTCATTCTGAATGGTGCTGTAGAATAGTAAGTTATTTATCAGTATACCAGTAATGAGGATAAACTTCAATACCTGTACTATGTGTATAAGATCTTTTTACCTTTCAGCAGATTGATACTTAAGTACACAATGCTGTCTTGTCTAGTACTTTACACTGCATAATCTTACCAAGATGTTATTCAGTATAATAATAATAATAATATGGAAGGGTTCAACATCCCTGCTAGTAATAAGGAGCATCACAATACATAAGTATTTTGGTTACAGAGTGATGAGTATTTATTCAACCACAAAAATCTATGGACTGGTTGTTCTCAGTAGGCAATGGTGTAGTTATGTACTGTAGGTTCTACTGTCCTTTTCTACAGTAAAAGATTACTGCAAGTACTAACTGGTCTTATTCTAATTGTACTATTGATATTATGATACAGTATAATTATTACTGTGGGGTGTTATAGCCATGTTAGTATCTTAGTGGTTGTATAATTTAACTACTACAGGTATTTCCCTCCCTAATATGTATAATGCTTGGGTTTGTCCCATGTGAAGTACAGGAAAAGGGAAAATCAAATGATACTTACGGAGATTTCCGTTACCTGTACTGAAGTTTGGCAGTGGGAATAAATTTCCCGGCCCTAGTGGGGAGAGCTCTCTAGTTACAGCAAAATAAGGATATGGGAGCGGTGGGGGCTGGGATTCTAATTTATTGCTATGTCACATGACTAGGGATTAACCCATTAGTACCCACTGCCATGCAGTACAGGAAACAAAAATCTCGGTAAGTATGATTTGATTTTCCATTTCCCACCATAATGTGCTAACATTTAACTCTCCTAACTGCCTCCCCACCAAACATGTACCTACCAAGTCTTGTAAACACTAGTCGTGTCACATCTCTCTCTTCTCTCTAATATCTCAGCCACCTCTTCTCCTAATTTAACTACTATAGTTGTTTTGCCACTGTCCTTAGTGAGGTTTTTCCTGCCAAAACTCAATGCACTAGACCCAAACCACTTCAACCGTGACATACTGCTCATACAAAAGCTCCAAAGACATTCACGTGCACTTGAGCGTCGCTGGTACAAATCCCACTCAGAATGAGACTTTTGGAGCTACAAATCTGCCCTGCGCTCCTTTAACACCAGCCTCTTCCAAGCCAAACAAACTTACTTTACTTCACTCATTAACTCCCTTTCCAAAAAACCTCTGCAACTTTTCTCTACTTTTAACACTCTTTGTTCCACTTCCCCACCCCCTCCATTTGCATCTGTCTCTACTCAAGATATTGGGGAGCACTTTATAAAGAAAATCATGAGAAGTGACATTACAACACTACTAAACCCCCCTAGACAATCACCACCCGCTGTCCATACTCCCCAATCTCTTCTGTGCTCCTTCTCCTCTGTGACTTATGATGAAGTCTCAATACTATTAGTTTACTCTCACCTTACTACCTGCCCACTTGATCCCATTCCTTCCAAACCTCACAATGCCAATCCCTGTCTAATTAAAGCCTAAACTCACCTATTTAAGTCTCAACTGGAATCTTTTCTTCTAAGCTAAAATGTGCACTTGTTACCCCCATTCTGAAAAAAAAATTTCTTGATGTCAGATGTATCCTCGTATAGTCCTCCAGGGATATAAGATTCTCCCCACAATGAGTAAGTCCCTCTTGGATTTAAATAATTACTTACTCAAATCGAGCCTGGAACCCAAAGTTCCCCCTGGGCCTGACTTGAACCAATCAGATTCACTCAGAAAGTTAACCAGCCAGCTTTATTTGAGGTATACATTAATACAGAATATTACAATACAAAGTATTAAATAAATGCTCATATGTCCTGAAAGCTCGTGAGGATATTGGGGGACATTAGTAACATAACATACAACCATTTAACCATTTCTTCCCTCATGGGGCTGATCCTGTGACATCCAATCATTGTCCTTTGTTTAACATAATTGTGCCTTTCTGTCCATCTGTCCGTATAAGCCTTTGTAAGCTTAGTATAGTAACCAGATAAGTCCATGTGCTGCGCTACTACAGTGAGTGTCCAGAATGGTATGTGAGCAGTGGCTGAGACTATATGTGTCTTTCCTAACCTTGCACTAAGAATTCTTCTGATTTGAGGCAACAGATATATTCCCTGTTCTTAGTAGAAAAGCCTCTAACCTTGAAGTTTAACACAGCTGTTCTGTGGTAGTGTCCTGTTCTATAATTATTGTAGTTCATACATAACCCTTATATATAATATCTACACTTTATTCCTCCAATCTCAATAACCTCTGACCTATCTCTCTGATACCTTTCAACTCTGAACTGCTTCAACACCCAGTCTATAACTGACTGTCAAAAACCTGCTGGACCCCCTACATTCTGGTTTCAGGCAACAACACTCCACTGATGGTGCCTTCATTGACCTACATTTGACACTGTGGATCATCCTCTCCTCCCCCACTGCCTTCATTCTCTTGGCCTGGCCACACATTACTGTCCTGGTTCTCTTCTTGCCTCACTAATCGTTCCTTCAGCGTCTCTTACAATGTAATATCATCTTCTCCCCACTCTTTCTGTTGTGGTTCCTCAAGGGCTTATCCTTGGCCCCTTTATTATTCTCTCTCTATACTTCCTCTCTTGAAAAATTAACTCATATGGTTTCTAATCCCACCTCTATGCTGCTTATACTCGGATCGTTTCCCCTCTCATGATCTCAACCCAAAGCATAACTCTCTACCTGCCTGTCTGCTATCTCTACTTATAAGTCACAATGCTAAATAAAAACTTTCTGAAACTGAAATTTTTCTTTGTCCCCAAACTAAAACACATAACATCCTAGAAGTATCTATCATAGTTAACAATTCCACTATCGCCCCAGGCCTGATGACTTGGGGTAATACTAGTTCTTTACTCCTCATATCCAGTCACTTTCACCTAAGGAACATATCCAAAATATGATAATTTATCAACCACAATACTGCCAAAATTCTTATTTATTCTCTCATAAGATCATGTCTAGATGACACTAACTTTCTATTAATTGGCCTTTCCCATCAGAGACACCTCTCCAGTCCATAATAAATATTGCCCCCAGGCTTATACACCTCACCAAGTGTTCCTCTACCATGCCACTTTGCCAATCCCTGCTTATGACCCTGTTCAAAGCAGTTACCTCTGCCCACCCTACATCTCTGAAGTTATCTCTAGATACTCACCCAACTGCTTACTATGCTCCTCTAGTGACCTGCTCCTCAACTCTTCTCTCATTACCTCCTCACATACTCGCATTCAACTTTGAAAGGGCTGCACCCCTCCTGGATACTCTCCCTTGCTCTGTCCAACTTTCTCCACCCTTTCTGCTTTCAAAAGATCGCTTACAACACACTTATTTAGAGAAGCCTACCCTAATTCTGTTTAGCTACTAAATGCAATACCATATGCTACACCTCTCACCTGCTTATTTCTGATCTTGCCCTCTCCCACACTTTGTGATTTTTGAATCCCTACAAGGTTGGAACTTTGTACTCCCTTTTCATATGTTTTGGGGAGACAGGCGGTGGGCCTACTCCTGGTTAGTTAGGGAAACTGACCTGTATTAGTTTATTTTGAACTGTTTGTGTTGTTTTACTGCAAGTGAAAATAAACTGCCAGAAAGAGACTACCCTCTTATGAGTTGTAATTTTGCCGTGGGCTGGTAATTTATTTATTTTTTGAGAGATAAAAACATAATGAAAATTCTGAGGTTATGTCATTGTGGGGTTTAAAATATTGGAATAATAATGTAATTAATTTTTTGTATATTCTTGTGACTCTGCATCCTTGCTCTTGGATGGTGTTCTTTTATCTTTTGATTAGCTGTTTTGATTGGTCTAGTTTGACAGCTCTACACCTCACTACAGCAAATCGCTTCTCAACCTTATGGCTCAAACCAGATGAACGCCTGGGTCATTGGGTACCTGGAGACACAACCCCTTGGCCTTTGGCCCATTGCTGCTATGGGGGAGTTGGGGGTGTCACAATGAATGTGTCACAATGAATGCAGAAGATGGTGAAGTTCCTGCCTATGTCTGGATAAAGAATTAGGTGGTGGAGCTTTTGAGTCTTGAGTGGAATTTGATGTACATCATGAAGGTCTCAAAGAGTAAGGTGATATAGGCTTATCTGAAGAGAGGGATATACAATGTCACATTTGTAGGTAAAGCTGTTTACCTTAGCTTTTTGAACATTTTGATGGATAATCTGGCAGATCAACATTTGTGTTGTTTTAAGGCAAGTCCACATTTTGCTCAGGAAATAACTGTTATTGTGGTACAGAATTATGGAACCTTTTGTGCCTTTCAATGAAATTGAAGCAGTCATTGGTCGTTCCTATAAGAAGCTTGGATTGGGTTAATTGTTAAGATCTTGAATGAACATGGAATTTGGATTAGTAAAAACAGATTTAAGTCGGTCTTTAAAAAAGTATTTTTTCCTTCAGCAAGATTTTGGGCAGTTAACATTGACGGTTTCTTTAATGGAATTCCAGAATTGTGTTGAATATGCAGACAGTAGGGTCATGTAGTGCATGGTTGTAAACTGTGCCAAAACTGTAAATCTGGACATGAACTGAAAGATTGTTCACTGTCAAAAGGGCTAATATTTGTTTTTCTTTACTTCTGTAAACAAGATAAGCCTAGTTATACCATTTAACTATGTTTAAATTTCTTTCTCTCTCTCTAGTCTTCTCCCTATAGCCTCTGCACTCACATCAACATCAACCATCCTGAGATTTGAATCTTTTCTTCACTACTTCCATCGCTCTCTCTCTCAATCTAAACACATTGTCTTACATTGTCACCATCACTTTCAAATCTATATTACACCTTGTGGCACTTTCCTGATTACTGTTACTTGCAGCTGGGGACATCTCCCCAAACCCTGGTCCCACTCTCTCATCATTCCTATACTCACCAACTCTCACACACAGTTGTGGTCTTAGAGCTTTTCCAGTCTCTGAGACCTTATACACTTCTAATCCTGCAAATCTTATTCACATAAAGCCAACAGCCTCTCTGCCTTTCTCATGTGCCTCTGGAATGTACCATCAATGTACAATAAACTCACAGCAGTCTGTGATCTCTATATCCAAATCTCCTCACCTTCTGACTATCACTGAAACATGGTTCTCTCCCACCGACACTGCTTCACCTGCTGCCTCTGCTATGGGGGCTTCTCATTTAGTCACATCCTTATATGGGGAAATTGTCACAACGATGGGGTTGGATTTCTTCTCTCTCCTAAATGTAGGAATTCAAACTATAACCACAGCAGCTTCTCTTTCTTTCACTTCATTTGAAGTCCACAGCAAACGTTTGTTTTCTCCAATCTCTCTGTATGTCATATAGTTACACAGTTACATAGTTAAATCGGGTTGAAAAAAGCCAAAGTCCATCAAGTCCAACCCCTCCAAAGTAAAACCCAGTCCCATACACACAGCCCTCCCTACTGTCACATAAATGATATATCCCCATATCTATACTAACTATAGAGTTTAGTATCACAATAGCCTTTGTATTATGTCTGTCCAAGAAATCATCCAAGTCCCTCTTATAGTCATTAACTGAATCATCACCCGGCAGTGCATTCCCCAACCTCACTGTCCTCACTATGATGAACCCCCTACTCTGTTCCTTTAAATGAAACTTCTTTTCCTCTAGTCTGAAGGGGAGGCCTCTGGTACGTGATTCTCTTTATGGGTAAAAAGGTCCCCTGCTATTTGTCTATAATGTCCTCTAATGTACTTGTAAAGTCTAATCATGTCCCCTCACAAGCGCCTTTTTTCCCCCAGAGAAAACAACCCCAACCTTGTCAGTCTCCCCTCATAATTTAACTCTTCCCTCCCTCTAACCAGTTTAGTTGCACTTAGTCTCTGCACTCTCTCCAGCTCATTTATATCCCTCTTAAGGACTGGAGTCCAAAACTGCCCCCATACTCCAGATGAGGCCTCACCAGGGACCTATAAAGAGACACAATTATGTTTCATCCCTTGAGTTAATGCCGTTTTTTATACAAGAACTTTATTTGCTTTAGTAGCCACAGAATGACACTGCCCAGAATTAGACAACGTGTTATCTACAAAGACCCCAAGATCCTTCTCATTTAAGGAAACTCCCAACACACTGCCATTTAGTGTAGAACTTGCATTTATATTATTTTTGCCAAAGTGCATAACCTGCATTTATCAACATTGAACCTCATTTTCCAGTTTGCTGCCCAGTTTCGCCTGGTCCCTACTCTAATTTGTTAGATAACATTGCTGTTTGGTTTCTATATTTTCTCTCACATTTCGCTCTCATTTTAGGTGACTTCAGTATTCCCATTGACAACTCTGCTTCTCCTACCACCATAAAAAATTAATTTGGTCTCTCTGTTACTCTCCTGCTCACATAGAGGGTCTGCTACTCGTTCCACCCATCCACCCTACCCTAACTCTCACTACATGCCTCTCTGACATCACGTATTTAATTTCAGATAACACTCTTACCTGCGCTATCACAACCATCTCTCTCCACCACACACACAGAAACTTTAACACATTTGATCCACAACAATTGTCAACAGAAGCTGCACAGTCAGTCTTTCACATTAACAACCTTTCCTGTCCAAACAGGGCATCTTCTTTCTAAAACAATGTTCTTTCCACAGCTCTTGACTCCTTTGCTCCTTCAAACACCCATTACAGTTGGCCAGCTTAACCAAACCATGGCACACTAGTTTAACTTGGTACCTTAGAAGATGTAGTAGAGGGAGGGCAGACCCAACGATGGCTACATTTTAGCAGATCTCCAGACTAGAGGCTTGAATCGTGTGCCATCACAACCTACCAGCACACAAAAAGCATCTACAAACAGGTCTTTTATTACGGGGATAGAGAGCGTAAAAGATATATTCCATCAATCGATTTATCCCTCTCCTGCAACACCCAAAGACATTGCATCCATCTTGTGGACCCAGACCGGATCACAAAACACAATACAGGTCGGTGCAGGTCGGTGCAGGGGACCCCACTGAACCGCAAGACCTGGGAAGGCAAGAGGGGAAGAGAAAGGGGACTGCAATCCGGCCACGGGAGGGTGAAACAAGCAGCTGCTAGGGGGACACAAAATGAAGGCCAAGAGGTCCCACGTGACACAAGCCGCACCGCATAATAACAAATGTGTGAACCTACACTAGGCTAGATATAACAAAAAGAGCCTGGCCAACTAGGAGAACAGTTGCCAACCACCTGACTGACTATGCCTTTGAAACCTGGTGCATTCATTTCACATAGTTAGACTAGCATGATATTTAAAGGGATAAATACCGGTATATACACTGTCGCATAAACATGTGACCAACTAGCACACACAGGGAAATACCACACTTGTAAAAAGGGTTTACTCAGGAGTTTATTTCAGATATACAACAAGCGGTAGATCAGGAACACGGAATTAGCATGTGAAATCCCCAAGTCCAAAACACTCCTGGTCCGAGATGCCCACGCCCTCCAGGCAAATCCAAACACAAAGTCAGGGAGTTCCTTTGGGCAATTTCAAAGGGGTAAGGAGCAAAGTGCCTTTGGGTAAATCCACAGAATAACCATAGCTCAAGGGGATCCAGGAATAAACAGTCCTCTGGGAGGTAGGGAAATCCAAACTGTTGGAGGGAGTCTTCCTGCCTCAGCTAGGATAAACTCAAAGGAACCGCAGAGGAGGGTGCCCTGCCGCAGCCATGTTACACCCCAGACGAACAACAACAACTCTCTAGCCCTCCCCTCTGGTATATCTGGCCTTTTCCCCACCCCCCCTAGGGTTGATTGGCTGGGAGGTCGGCCCTGCTTCTGGTTAACCCCACCCAAGCAGGTCTGATTGGCAGGGGCCCTGCTGCATCATTAGGGGAGGGGGAAATACCTTGGAGGGGTTTGTCCAGGTCTTCTGGAGGGCTATCCTAGGAGCTTGTTTTGTTTTAAGCTTTTTGGCGGGAAAGTAGAACAAAGAAAAAACACCATCTTGGATTGTATGTGTACTAGTCAGTTAGCTATGGATAAAAAGGGACCAGTAGAAGGGGGTTTTGGTCACACTCAGTATTTGTCACACTTCTCCCCCCCCCCCAGAGTAAGTGCATTGCCGGGGATCCCCTTTGTAGGGTGATTCCCGGCTGCACTTTGAAGGCCCCACTGGCTCAGTGAAATCTTTGGGTGACATAGTTGTTTCTCTCAGTCCATATTCTTCTTTGTGTTGGGAGCCATTTGCATGGAGATTGAGGAGCCTTATTGCTACTTTGGATGCAAATTCCACCTTAACTTGACGCCCACACAAAGTCCGTTTATTTAGTTCTTGAACTGCTTCAGCAGCATCTCTGTGGTGTTCAAATTCTACAAATGTGAAACCCGGGGGGCTCCTGGCCACCCACACACGTAATGGGCCATAATATCCAAATGCCTGCTCCAATATAGTCTTATGGCCATGCTTGCCAAGGTTTCCAATGTAGACTTTGCAGTTTGGAGAATTGGGGACTTTGTGTCTGTTACTATGAATTGGAGTGGGGGTTATAGGTTTTGTTTGATGTTCCAGTCTTGTCTGTAGAACACCCCTGTGTCCTCTCCTAGGTGCACAGTTGTTCCCCCACCTTTTTGGGGCACACAAGTTGACTGCTGACACTCTAAATTCTTTTAGGTCTGATGCATCAATGTTCACTTGTTGCTTCCTGTAGATATGGGGACCAGTCTCTTGGGCATCCTGCACTTGACACTCAGTGACCCCCTGTGATACAATATTTGCAGATTTGGCAGGTGGCAGTCTTATTGGGGTCAGGTTAGGGAGTCTGCGTGGGCATGTTGCCTGTAAGTGAGTAGTACAACCACAAATAAAACAGGCCCAAAGAATCTGAATCGGTTTAGAATCTGGAAGGGCCCTGACTGTCACATGGCTGGCATGTAGAGCATGGGTATGATCAGCCTCACAGGAGTGGTTTGTAGGACTCAGGGGTAGGGTAAGTGTTTGGGACTGGACACGATTCTCCAGGTACTCATCTGCTAACTGGGTGGCCTCCTCCAAGGTACCAGGCTTACGGTCCCCAACCCATTGTCGCACTTCAAGGGAGCAGTTTTTGAAGAATTGTTCTTTTAGCATCAACTAGGGAATTAACTTTATCCAGTTGCGGAAATCCCTCTGCAACTTATTTCCGTAATCCTGGTGAGTTTCTTGGGAGGCTTAACGCTTAAAGCTCTTCTTTAGGAGTCAGGAGTGATGGCTTAGCTGGCAAGAAGAATCTGACGCACTTTCCAATAATTTGCTCGCTGGGGGTATGGAATTTCCAAATAGACTTCACTAGCTTTACCAGTGAGCTTACCACATAAACCTTCAAAGGAGCGAAGGAAGCTGTTTATACTCTGTTTAGTTCCATTAAATGAATGGATTGCAGCATGAGTCAGTTTTACCACTGGCTGCCGTCCCATGGGTGGCCCCGCTGTGGGCCCAGAGCTTCAGCTCCCAGGTTGACTTCCTTGTAGAATTAAACGCCATACCTCTAGCCGTTCTGCTGGGGTCAGCCCTTGACCAATAGCAGCAAGGTGTTTCTGAAACAAGGTAACGATGTTGTCCTCACTTTCCCCAGCTGCATCTTGGTGCAAATTATAGTTTTCTTTTCCCTCCTCAGGGGTTTCTGGGTCACCATGGGCATCACATTCCGGTGCAGGTAGAGCATGGGGCTTTCTCACTGTGTCAATACCCCATGTGTGGCAGAGCCTTTGTAGCGTTGGTAGCCTGAGCTCAGTAATCTCCTGAGCTGTAAGGTTTGCGAAGTTCCCTGATGTGCTAGTTTCTAGTGATGCGCGAATTTATTCGCCAGGCGCAAACTTGCGGCAAATTCCCGCGATTCACAGTGAATAAATGGGGCCAGTAGAAGGGGGTTTTGGTCACACTCAGTATTTGTCACATTAGGCACAAACCTAATGTGAGTAGAATGTTTTAACTCAAATGCTATGAATTGTGCCACAAACCAAAAAGCCCTATATAGCAACCTCCCCTTCCTCTTAAAAGGACAGTACATAAGTCACCTGACACTCTGCCAGAGAATACAGATAATATACCAATATACCAACTAACCTGCATATTTGTAACTGCGCTGCACTACAAGAGGAAAATAAAATGAATAAGGTTATATGTGTAGGGACCTATAGGGTCTATTAGGCTCCTATAGAGTTAATCCCCTACCTTTGCTTAAGTTCTCTTTTCCCTTGTTATTGGGCCTAGCCCTTCTAACTGGTAAAGTGTAACAACTACACCTATTGGACAAAGAGTGTAATGACACTCCCCTGCCACACTGCTATATAGTGCTGTGTAGGGAGTGGCCTCTTCCTCTTTGGCTCCTGGTGTCTGTGCTGCTGGTGTTTCCCATTGAGCCTGGGATCACCAAGGCCCCAGTAAGCCATTTACCCCAAAGGGACCTGTATCTTTGGTGCTGAAGTCGGGAACCACGCAATCCCATGAACGAGGATTAGCTATCATTAGGGCAGATCTGTAATAGTCTCTCTAGGAGAGAGAGATAGCCAGATTAAGGTAGCATGAGCAGTTCTGTGCTCCAACAAGGAGAATAGCAAGGAGAATAGCAAGGAGAATAGCAAGGAGAATAGCAGGGAGTAGCCTCCCAAAGGCTTTTAAGGTGCCTTTAGTGTAGGGAACTCAGTGATAGGGAATTCAGTTTAGCAGAGCACTGCCTGACCCCTACTTGATCGATCCTGTTTCACATTGGTCGCTGGTCTTTGAGAGTGAGAGATTCTTCCTACTGTTTGACTTGAGGAGTGACATCTGTACATGCTGCATCATCATCATCATCATCTGCTATCCTTCCTCCTCTGTGATATGCTAAATCCTGCTACAGCTCCTGCGTGAGTAAACCTGTGGTCAATTGCCTTTGCATATTGTTGTGCTAATAAACCATCTCACTTGTTTTACTATCTAAGAACCTCCTGGCGTCCATTATTCTATTTTCACTCTAATTAGCCTGTGGGTTGTAGTTTTACACCATCTTAAAGGGGAAGCTTCCATTTAGCGAAGGCTCCGCCCTGAGCGTAGTTTCACAGTGTAACCCATGCTCATACACTAGCTGGACACCCTTAACCCCTAATTGGCGGGATAGGCCAAGAAAGCGTTACATATGCTTTAAAAAGACACCTCCCCTTCTTACAAGTATAACCTACAAAATTATTGACACAAACCACCATAAGAGGGCAACACAAGCTGTTGTTATTCAGTCTCTTGTTAAAGTAAAGGAAACCTACTCAATTGAGCTACACAAATATCTGATCCAATCGACTGCATACAGCCTGCACCTCGACACAACTACACATCAAAGACTGTGCAATATAAAGGAATTACAACACCAGTTTGCACTCTTGAATCACAACAAAAAGAATAAAAGCGCTTCACTACATAGAAAACATATAAACTAAAAAACTGCACTCAAAACAGCAACTCCTTCCAATCATAATGGAACCAAAGTGAAGTAAACATTTCCCACTGCATTAAAGGAGGAGACAAAAAGAAAAAATATCCTTGACTACTACCTACTTTGAAAATGCCTGTATTAAATATCCATACTCACGAGGATTAATTTCCTATCTATATCGTCTCCTGCTAGATATGGACTCCCAGGTCCCCTTGTCATATACGACGGCTTGGGATAAAGATCTCAATGTTACCATTGACAAGGAAACCTGGGACAAGATATGGGAAACTACAGCCCACTGTTCCAGAAATGTCTCGTTACTAGAAACTGCCTATAAAGTCCTTACTCGATGGTACATGGTCCCAACTCGTTTACATAAAATTAATCCTCAACTTAGCCAGGATTGTTTTAGGGGCTGTGGACAGAGTGGGACCGTCATGCATATTTGGTGGACCTGTCCACATGTTCATAGATTCTGGATTCGGATCTATACTATTATATATTCAGTGACACGGGTTAATCTTAAGAAAGATCCGATTCAGGCTTTATTGAACCAGAAGATCTCCAATGTTCATAGTAATACAAAGTCCCTAATTACTTTTATGTTCCTTGCTGCGAAAATTACAATAGCCAAACATTGGAAATCGTCTCAGATCCCAATACTGCATTTTAAAGAGAAACTAAATTGGATCATGGTCAATGAAAGGTTAACTAGCATACTTGTGGACAAATATCAAAAATTCAAGGAAATCTGGGAACCATGGTACAGATATTCCTTTCCATTGGCAGCCACCCCTTCTATTCTCTGGTAATCCCCTCTGAATGTATCGTGTTTATAATCATTGGACAGTACCTGGTGTGACCTGAGGTAATGGGCACTTGATACTATTGTTTGGATAAGCATTGGTTATTTTCCTGAGCCGTGAGCCAACGAAAATGAATCCATCTCATCGAGATATTCTACATAGTCAAGGGACCCCGCTGAAGTCGCCAACATCTCTGCTTCACATATACAGTTAAACATACGTCAACTGTACCATGTCATCTAAAGTTAGTACTATCATTGTTGTAGCTCGTCTCTCTCCCACTTCTGACAGAGTGTCTGGAGGGGGGGAGGATGAGCTCGTTTCATTATCTTTCTCTCTTCTCTGTTTTCCTCTGTTTGAAAATACCTGACGACACTGCTTGATTGTAAAACCTTTTTCTTTTCTTGGAAAATCAATAAAAAACTATTGAAAGAAAGGAGGAGACAAAACCCATATGAATGTAAAACAAAAGTGATCCACTTGACTGAACAAAAGAAAACCACAAAATGAACCACATTTACATTACAAACGTCTACTATTCGGCTTCCTTTTACCAAACATAAAAAATACTTCGGCCAAAGAATTAGTCCACAGGAACTACACAAAAAATTAGCGAAACGCTCTTTACAATCTTCAGAGATGTAAAAACCGTTGCTTTTATCGCCAAATTTAGGAAAGGTTTGCGGGTTGGTGCTTTAGAGTAGAAAGACATGCATACCCAATTTGGATTTGGAGGAATGTGTACTTTTCAAAAATATATGGTTTTCTGGGGTGAACATAAATTTTTCTACCTTTGCCCCCCCCAAACTATGTAAATGTGTTGATTTTGCAGCACCTGAAATGAAAGACCATATGGGGGGTCTTCATTTTGGGGCCCCTATATGGCACGTGCTTAGGTACACCTATACATATTGGGCATCAAACTGTTCAGGGGACCCCAGGCTTTCATATTTGTGGTGATTTATATTGATACCTAATAGTATGTGGGACATACGATGCTGCAGGGTGGAAGTTTTAAGGTGATTTTAGAAAATGTCACCAAAATTTCCAAATTGAGGAAGAGTTGTGGCTTGGTACTTTGGAGTAGAAAGACATGCATACCCAATTTGGATTCAGGGGAATGTGTCCTTTCCAAAAATATATGGTTTTCTGGGGTGAATGTACTTTTTTCTACCTTTGCCCCCCCCCCCCCAAACTTTGTAAATGTGTTGATTTTGCAGTACAGAACTAATAGCTCAAATGGGGTGTCTACATTTTGGGGCCCCTAAATACCACATGCTTGGGTACACTTATACATATTGGGCATCAAACTGTTCAGTGGACCCCAGGCTTTCATATTTGGGGTGTTTTACATTGATACCTAATGATGTGTGGGAGATATGATGCTGTAGACTGGAAGCTTTGAGGTCATTTTTCAAAAAATTCACTAATTTTTATAAAACATTATAAATTTAGGAAACAATTGCAACTTGGTAGTTTGGAGTACAAAGATATTTCTACCCATTTTTAATTCACCAGAATCTGCTCTTTCTAGTAATGGGTAGGGGACCAGTTCATGCACCAAATAATTCATAGCCACTTTTGTTGTAATTTGATTTCAAATGCTCTAGCGCACGACATTGTGATTGTTTAGCTCACAAATGTCCCATGTTGGCCAAGGTGCAAAGTACCCCTCATGATCAAGGGAAACCCTAAGTTGGACAATTGAATACTTGACTAATGCTATTAAAGCCATATGGGAAATAGAAAGCCCAGATTAACATATAAATATACACCTTCCAGCTTATGTGTTTACTTTAGTCAGAAAATGCAAATCCTGCATTTTCTGACTAAATTATTTAACCGTTTGATTGGAGGTACATTGGGATATGACTACTGTGTATTATAATTTTTTATCCCCTTTGAATAAGACATCCATGACTTTAATTAGACTTTTAACTACAGTTAGGACTACATGGTTAATTTTGACGTGATCCGACGGGCTGCAACAAAATGGTGTCACAGGGTTGATCCGATGTGACGGTGGGATGCAGTTCAGCGTGCGGCGTCTGCATCTGACTGTCGTGTTGGATCAACACATCCGACATTTCCATTCCTTTCCTTGTTTGCGTTACATGCGATTTGCTGCCGTCGTGTTGTTGCAGTGCGTCGGACCGTGCCAAAAACGCCCATGTAGTCCTACCCTTAGACATCGGTAGAGACCAAAACCAGTCAGACGCCATCGTAGAGGCCACGCGGAGCACGCGCTTACTCCACCCGACAGCCCCACACTGTATTGCCTTGCTGACTGAACAAATACAAACCCATAGACACTGAATGATCCACAGTGGTAGCCACCTCAGCAATAAGTCCAGGGCTGTGTGCACTTGGACTCCTTCATCCTTAGGTGAGTGTCCTTGTTGGGCACATGTTAGTACTGGTCAATGCTTAGCCATTACTGGATACTGGGGCCATTATACCCTCCCCTCAAGCTATGGTCCGGCTTTACTGGGTGACTTCCTATCTTACATAGCCTGTAACATTTCCATTTTTTTGGACTTCATTGGGTATAATTAACCCCTTCTGCCAATGCTGGTCTGGGGCCACTTGTTCACCTGGACACCTAAGGGCATATTTATCAAGGGTCGAATTTTGAATTGAAAAAACTTCGAAATTCGAATTCAAAAAGACCAACCGAAATGAAGTTGAAGTTTTTGTTTTTTTTGGTCGAATAGGTTTGTTTTCAATCGAATAGGTCCATATTCGGACAAATTTGAATTGTACAAATCAAAGTAATAGCGCATTTGATTGAATTCGATTCAAAGTTTTTCCCCCAAAAACTGAGTTTTCAGAGTCCACCAATTTACTCCAAATAGGTTCTAGGAGGTCCCCCATAGGCTAAAACAGCAATTCGGCAGGTTTTAGATGGCAAATTGTCGGTCGAATTTTTAAAGAGACTTTTTTTTGCAAATTCTAATCGAATTTGGACTATTCCCTAGTCGAAGTACACATAAAATAGCTTGAAATTCGATTTTTTTTTTCATTCAAAAATTCACCTTGACCTTTGGTAAATCTGCCCCCTACTGTTCCAGGTGACCAATAATTAAACCTCAATTTTATAGAAGTTACTATTATTACTGCCAATGTGCCTATCCTGTACCTCCCTCCCCTTAAGTGCTGGTCTGGGGCTTTATTAGCACCAAACACTAGTTTCTTTAGGTGACGTCTATTTATACTTATGTACAATCAATTCTAAATATTTATATTATTACAATTTTGTATAGCGAGGAACTTTCTCTTTTTACTATACCCTCCATATAGTTCACATAAACAATACAATGGCATATGGATGGGTCCATTCTGCAATTTAGTTTAATTTAAATTAATTGAAGTGAATTTTTTTCTTTATCTATTTATTTAATACTATGCCTCTATGCACTCGGCAGCCCTTTGTTCAACCATATTTTTTCTATTATCATTTAATGTTGTTTTTGTATTCTCTACACATATAGCATCTATTTTGATTTATTGTTTGATTTATTATAGTTATTTTACTATACTAACAGGCTCTCTATAGAGCTATTAATATTTCTGTACTATGTCTGAACCACTAACACCTGTTGACAGGTTGGAGGCTAATGTACTAGATAGGACTAGGAGACTTGATAATGTTTTTACATGTAGGATAGTTACATTAGGGCATTTTTTAACCAGCTTGATAAGCAGTCATACAAAGAAATGAAGACCTGGTGGGAAATAGCAGCCCTGGAAAAATATTTGGCAAATAGTATGATTCCACGTGGGCTTAAAATTAAAAAATGTCCAAAATTCCCACGTCATGATAAAGACTTTATTATAAAATGGAACACTGTTCTTACAGATTGCTCATCTAAATGAATGACACTCATCCTAGAACATAAAAAAATCATATCAAAGTATTAAGGATGATTTGAAACATCTACAAGAGGATGTTCCTCAGTTTACTTCCCATGATGACTATTCTCACCTGGACGGTAGTCTTAGTAAGAGAATGAAGAAAGTTGAAGCTGAAGAGAAACAAAAGGAGGAACCGGCTCACAGGAACATAAGCAAACAGAGTTAACCCCTTACATGTTTATTGACGTCAAATGATGCACAACGTTTGGGGGGCACACCCCTTCATCAGGTGATGTTGCAGACTGTCTATACAACCCTTAAATAGCCTACTAAGTGAATTTTTTTTCTACATAGTGGGAGTGTGTAGAAAAAAAATACAAAAAATTCACTATGTACAAAAAGTCCAAAATACACCAGTATGTCCAGTATGGTGAAAGAAAATTATTAACTTGCACTTGTTAATTTAACACACATATAGACTGGACTGTTTTTTCGGTGTATTTTGGACTAGTTCTCCGATTAGTTACATTAGGGATAGCCAACATATCAGAGAACCACTACATAAGGGCCTCTCTAGATGTTACTTCTCTTTATACCAGTATCTATCATCAGATTGGTCTATTAGCCATTAAATACCACTTGTAAAAATAAAGCACTTACTCAGTAGAATTACAAACCTTCATATTAGAAGCCACTGACTTCTTGCAGAAACACAACAATTTTTTGTACAACAACAAAACCAGGGTACAAAAATGGGGGCAAAATTTGATGGGTTGGTGAGAGGATCATTCTATCTACAATGTGAACAATCCTTTGAAGCACCACTTGGTCTACTATGGACACTATGTTGAAGATTTGATCATCATATGGAATGGATCAAGTGGTGACTTAGAGAAATTTGTTTGCTATGCCAACGATAATGAAGCTGGTTTAAAATGTACACATTGTCTTGATAAAGAGACCATTAACACACCGCATGTTCAGTTGTGGGCTATACGATGCTTCGCATGTGAACATGTCCAGTTAGGTTGAAAAAAGACACAAGTCCATCAAGTTCTGCCTTTTTACTTTTTTTTAACCTGCCTAACTGCCAGTTGATCCAGAGGAAGGCACACAACCCCATTTGAAGCCTCTCCAATTTGCTTCAGAGGGGGAAAAATTCCTTTCTGACTCCAAAGTGGCAATGGGACCAGTCCCTGGATCAACTTGTACTATGAGCTCTCTCCCATATCCCTGTATTCCCTCACTTGCTAAAAGATTAGTTATAAGAAGGGGTTGGATAATGTTTAGCAAGTGAGGGAATACAGGGATATGGAAGATAGCTCATAGTACAAGTTGATCCAGGGACTGGTCCCATTGCCACTTTGGAGTCAGGAAGGAATTTTTCCCCCTCTGAGGCAAATTGGAGAGGCTTCAGATGGGTTTTTTGCCTTCCTCTGGATCAACTGACAGTTACACAGGTTACACAGGTTATATATAGACTTAAGGTTGAACTTGATGGATTTGTCTTTTGTCAACCAAACTTGCTATGTTACTATGTTAGAACATTACTAGAGACACTTGAGAATATTATTTCTGGCCATTAGTAAATACAAGTTCATCGATAGTTTGTACAAAACAAGGAACATTGTATTCAGGGTTCATTCCGCCGGGTTCTCTCTTGCCCACGTAACAGATCTTGACTTCTTGTCTGAGCAGTTTATTAATGATATAACCTTCTCTCAATGCTACTCAACTACTCAAACTACTCTCAACTACTGAATCCTGCTTGTGGGATCTGCTTCGGTGCTTTTCACTCATTTCTTATGTCCCCTCACTGTCTCTTTACAACACCACTTGTCTGTCCAGATTGTTTGAAACTGTTTTTGGCAGATAGGAGCCAAAGAAGTTGTCTTGCAGCTGTACTTGGGCAGATTTAGGGTTTATTTTTAGTAATGCTAGGTATATAGAGTTTTTCCATGGAATTCTGCTTTCCTGTTGGTTGAATTTTGCTGTAGGGGTTTATACATTGTACTGCTCAGGTGTTTACTTACTTGGACTGAGATGGCTTTGAGGCACTTTGATTGCAGCATGTTTAGTCTGGAAGAGGAAGCAGAGAAGCGCTTTCACTCCCTCCCACCCGTAGTAAAAAAAAAACCTTTGTTGCAGCTTTGGACCAAAGTAAAACATGTATGTTGACTGTTTATTGTGTATTTAAACTCTGATAGGCTCCTGGCAGGTAAGGTGGAAATAAGTGCTCCTTTATGCCCAATTTCTGTGAATTAAGTTGATTCATTGTGAAACTGATC
Source organism: Xenopus laevis (assembly GCF_017654675.1). Lineage (NCBI taxonomy): Eukaryota > Metazoa > Chordata > Amphibia > Anura > Pipidae > Xenopus > Xenopus laevis. The sequence continues at coordinate 171,393,238 of NC_054379.1, read as the reverse complement.
ATTATGGAAAAGTGTAATGGTGTATCTAATAGAAGTTGTGGCCTTTCTCCTCCAGTTCTATAAGTGTCATTGTAGTTATTTGCATTGTGGTGTCCATCACACGTCTCATCACACAAGCAGCGTCAGATATTTCAATGGTTTCTATGTCACCAGATGAGGAGGTATCTCTTAAAGTATCTCAACATTAAAATACAGCATGACCCAGACTGAGTCTGAAGGTGACATGGTACTCCGTGCACATTGTTTTCTAGATCATCAGAATTAAGTGTAATATTTAGAAAATGAATTGTGCTTTCATGAAAATCAAAATTAAACTTCATATTCAACTAATTATTTAATATAAGATACAAATTCCTCACGTTGATGTTCAGACACTGGAAGCATGAATTCCATGAAGTCAGGGGAAAAAGAGAACTCCCATTCACCTGATGTGGAAGTGGGGTGAGAACATATAAGTATGTGAGAGAAAGCCTTCATAAGTGAAAATAAATTCAGAATTGAAGGTTGTGTTCTACATAATCCACAATAAATGGAGATACTTTAGAGATTGGTAAGAGGATGTGGTTTCTCTGAGAAGAAACCACTAAGGAAGTTGTAGATGTCGATGGCACCTTCCGTCTCCTTGTTAGTTAGTCAGTGTACCTTGATATAGCTCACCAGGCAATCCTACAGGCTCTGTGATCATTGGACGTTCCCATGGACTCTGACTGGACCCATCTCAGGCTTTGGAGTAAGGGTCCACTGGAGAAACCTTATCAGGGAAGGAGGACGTTTCTTTTTTAGCTGGAATTAATCTCTAACTCTTGTGTTACAGGTCTTTACTGTATGACTGTCTACTTTATTGCAAGTAAGTGCATCATATTACTCATCTGTACTTACCTGCTCAGTCTTACCCCCCTTTAAATCATCACTGGCTATGAACCTGTTGTATTCGCCACCAGAAACCACCCAGTCCCTAATTCTGATGACTGAAATTGTTATGGTGAATTAATATTTTTGGATAGATACATAGCACCATAGAACTACCATATATATATATATATATATTGTGGTGAGGTCATTACCAGAATACCTGGGAAAGTCCAGGACGGAGCTTATTTATGCCCCAGGTTCCTAACAGAGAGGTTCCAGGACTGCTAGTCCAGCCCAGGTGTTTTGAGTTGTACTGATGTATTTCAGGTGGTTAATTAAAGAGGCAGCTCAAGCCAGAGTGGAGAGTTCCTGGCTGGGGAAAAGACACAGGAAAGCTGCCTGTGTGAGTGAAATCACCAAAAGGTTTGGGATTTTATATATCCATGTATGTTCTTTGTTTTGGGGAGACAGGCAGTAGGCCTTCTCCTGGTTAGTTAGGAAACTGACTTGTATTAGTTAGAAGCCCATTAAGTGGCAAGGATTTTATTTTTAATTATTTGTTTTGTTTATTTTGCTGCAAGAGACAATAAACTGCCAAAAAGAGACTTTACTCTTATGAGTTGTGCTTGTGCCGTGGGCTGTGATACCCACAGAAAACTGATCCCAGCTACCCAAACCATTACAATATATATACATATATATATATATATATATATATATATATATATATATATATATATATATATATATATTTATATAATGCATCGAAAAGCCGGCATTTACGATAAAAAAATTTCAATTGCCTGTGTGCAGTATCTTCTATTATAAATCTTGGAGGAGACTCTCAGGACCTGAGAGTGTGTATATATATATATATTTATACAGAAATCCTGCTGGCCTGGGTGCAGTTTAGGATAATGATCAGATCCACAACAGAGAAAGAATCTGCACTCTTGGGGCTTATAGTGAAAACAATAGATTGTTTGGTGGAGACTAAAAGTGGCCATACATGGAGAGATCCGCTCATTTGGCGATGTCGCCAAACAAGCGGATCTCCCTCCGATATGCCCACCTTGAGGTGGGCAATATCGGGCTGATCCGATCGTGGGCCCTAGGGCCCAATGATCGGATCCTAACGATGCCGGTCAGACGGGCGGTCGGATCGCGGGACCGCATCAACAAATAGATGCGGCCGCGATCCGACGGGATTTTTTGTCCTATCTGATTGAGATCTGGCCGACTTTCGGCCAGATCTCGATCAGTGAAGCCCGTCAGGGAGCCCCATACACGGGCCAATAAGCTGTCGACACAGTCTGTCTCCAGCTTTTATCGGCTCGTGTATGGCCACCTTTAGTCCATGGTGGTAGACTGACCAGGAAAAGGAGGAAAAAGGTCACTCTAGTCTTTAATTTCTCCCCAGGGACTGAGATAGGCTCTAGGAAGGGAATTGTTAAACAGATAATCTGTTCTCTGTTTAAAGACCTTAATAGCCAGGTACACCATTCCGCAGATCCAGACATTGGAGCTCACCTTCCACATGTAGGCTGTCCTGTGTAGGCTGTCCTGTGGAAAGGCTATTTAAAGTTAATTAGATTATTGAAGGCCGGGTGCCTGTAAGGTAGAGCAGGTAGAAGACATGGCTGTGTGAGGAACTCCCAGAGGAGCTGGTAAAGCTGCCTGCGTGTGAATGAAGCAGAAGGTGACTGGGACTGGGATTGGTTGAGCTTGTGAGTCTGGCTACAAGAGTGAGGGAAGCCAGAAAGCTGAACTTCTGGGAGTACTGGGATGAGCCAAACTATATTGTTTTGTTGTGCTGGTTGTCCAAAAGGGCCCAGTAAGGGACTTCTTCAAATGTGTGAAGGTAGTGCCCAGGGGCAAGGTTTTTGTTTTATTATTTGTTTGTTTTCTTCAATGGTCACCCCTGTGTTTGTTTAAGAGACTGTTTATGTTTAAAAGTGGGAAAATAAACGGGTGTGTTTTCCTTGAAGAAGCTTGTGTCACTGTCTTACTGCTCCTTTGTCCTATGCTGCCTGCCTTCCATTTACTAATTCCCCCAAAAATTAGGTGTTCAGGCAGCCAGCTTGTCACAATTTATATAGGCCCCATAGACTTCATTGTGTTGGGTCAGAAGGCCCCATAGACCTGATTGTGTTAGGTCAGAAGGCCCCATAGATCTGAAAGTATTTTATCAGAAGGGCCTGTAGACCTGATTGTGTTGGGTCAGAAGGGTCCGTAGACCTGATGTGTTGGGTCAGAAGGCCCCGTAGACCTGATTGTGTTGAGTCAGAAGTGCTTGTAGACCTGATTGTTTTGAGTCAGAAGGGCCCGTAGACCTGATGTGTTGGGTCAGAAGTCCCCATAGATCTTATGTGAAGTCTTTTGAGCACAAACAATCCCTTTCCTCATTTACACATCAGATCAGTATTGGACAGACCCCCCCATCCCCTCAGTAGAACCAAGCAGTGCTGCTCACAAACATTAAATTGATACAATGAAGATTTATGGAAAGGTTCTGCTCATGACACTGACATTATTGGGCCAATGCATGGAAGCTGCTTGATCCAAATCACATGACATGGGATTCTGCTAGAAATAATCTGCTAATATAATGATTTTCTGTATTGCACAACAGAACGACAACAATAACTAGGTTGGGTTTGCCTAATATAGATTCTGTTGGTGGAACCTCCTATATTTATTGTCAAAGACCCCTCGGAGAATGAGCTGTGAATATTACCAAGCATAACGACAGTTATACTGTATATTCTGCATAAAATCTAAATTCAGCATTGGCAGTATTTTATATGTATTTTTCGTATCATTTAGATTGGGGCACAATAAGTCCTAAACCTTAAGATACAGTAAAAGGGCAATTTTCCTTCAGCTGTGTTTATTTACTTACTGATATGCTAGTAGTGAAGCTACAACTCCCTGCACTGTGCAATTGTGGATCAGAACAGCCCCCAGCACAGACATGTGGCCCATACAGGTACCTACAACCAACACAGTGTGTCCCCCGTGTAGGAGAAGCAGGAGATGGAAAGATGGACAACCTCAGCTTCTTTCATTCAGTCAGATGTGGACCCAGGGCTGGGAACACATGGCAGTTGGAGAGCCAACACATCCCAGTCTATAGAGTAGAGAAACTGTCAGTGTGCTTGTGTGTGTGTGTCAGTCAGTGTGTGTTATTTATTAAAATACAAATGTTAAAATCTTTTTTTCACTAAAAAACTCATTTTTATTTATATATTTATTATACCTCGATGCAGCAAAAAGCCTGAAAACAAAAATCAGTCATCTCAGACCTGTTGAGGTCCTGTATACTTTTCATTGGGAGAGGCACCTATCTAAATCAGAAGTTTTTGTGGTCTGTGCTGGGTTTAGCGTGAAAATTAAATCAAGTTTTTTATTAATAAATAAGCTAAAATCGAGCATTGGGAGTTTGGTTGTGGTTTCTTTTAATAAAATATAAGATAAATCAGATTTTAGTAAATAACCACCTTGAAGAGGTCACACACGGGTTACTCATGCATCAGTCACATCTATATTGACCGAGGTACTTTACTCCTATACTTGCTCCTTACTGCACCTTACACCAGCCTCCAGAGCAATTGCTTGTACTAGTGACTATAATGTTCATTCTGTACTAACCCATAGTGAGTTGTTGCCCCCTGTACTAACCCATAGTGAGTTGTTGCCCCTTGTACTAACCCAGAGTGTGTTGTTGCCCCCTGTACTAACCCATAGTGAGTTGTTGCCCCTTGTACTAACCCAGAGTGTGTTGTTGCCCCCTGTACTAACCCATAGTGAGTTGTTGCCCCTTGTACTAACCCAGAGTGTGTTGTTGCCCCCTGTACTAACCCATAGTGAGTTGTTGCCCCTTGTACTAACCCAGAGTGTGTTGTTGCCCCCTGTACTAACCCATAGTGAGTTGTTGCCCCCTGTACTAACCCATAGTGAGTTGTTGCCCCCTGTACTAACCCATAGTGAGTTGTTGCCCCTGTACTAACCCATAGTAAGTTGTTGCCCCTTGTACTAACCCATAGTGAGTTGTTGCCCCTTGTACTAACCCAGAGTGTGTTGTTGCCCCCTGTACTAACCCATAGTGAGTTGTTGCCCCTTGTACTAACCCAGAGTGTGTTGTTGCCCCCTGTACTAACCCAGAGTGAGTTGTTGCCCCCTGTACTAACCCAGAGTGAGTTGTTGCCCCCTGTACTAACCCATAGTGAGTTGTTGCCCCCTGTACTAACCCATAGTGAGTTGTTGCCCCCTGTACTAACCCATAGTGAGTTGTTGCCCCTTGTACTAACCCAGAGTGTGTTGTTGCCCCCTGTACTAACCCAGAGTGAGTTGTTGCCCCCTGTACTAACCCAGAGTGAGTTGTTGCCCCCTGTACTAACCCATAGTGAGTTGTTGCCCCCTGTACTAACCCATAGTGAGTTGTTGCCCCTTGTACTAAACCATAGTGAGTTGTTGCCCCCTGTACTAACCCAGAGTGTGTTGTTGCCCCCTGTACTAACCCATAGTGAGTTGTTGCCCCTTGTACTAACCCAGAGTGTGTTGTTGCCCCCTGTACTAACCCATAGTGAGTTGTTGCCCCTGTACTAACCCATAGTGAGTTGTTGTAGACTGCCAGGTAAGTGCAATGGCCCAGGTGGTTTAAGAGACTTAGGGTAATGCACATCAAATGTGGGGGTTCTAGCTTGGCCCTGGCAGTTTGTACAGGGAAGTTATGACTTTATGAGGCTACATAGCTTTGTGGCTCTGTTCCCCTAAAGCAGGAAACAGGGGGGTTACCAGCTCTCATGCCGGCGCTAACTTTGTCTCATACAGAGAGAAAACCACACGGAGCAGGAAGTGGGGGAACATCTGCAAACTGTCATCTATAAAGTGGGTGCTAACACACATACCACGCTACAGAATGTGTTAGTGCCATTCTCTTGTCTATAGTCACATTCACTTCTGCTTCATTCTAGCTCTCAGATCCTGCTTGTAGCTCCCCTACACTTCCTCAACTACTTACTGCTCCCCCTATTGTATCTCCCCTCTAATAAGTACTTACTGTACCTATCTCCCTCTTACTTACTGCTCCCCCTATTGTATCTCCCCTATACTGAGTACTTACTGTACCTAACTCCCTCTACTTACTGCTCCCCCTATTAGATCTCCCCTCTAATAAGTACTTACTGTACCTATCTCCCTCGTACTTACTGCTCCCCCTATTGTATCTCCCCTATACTTACTAGTACTTACTGGTCATTTATCTAACTTGTTCCTCAGTTATACGGTGCTTTAGTAGCCACTGCTCCACTATTTCTGCTCCTTGATCCAATCCAGTTTGTATGTTACCCATAATGCTCCCTGTTCATTGCTTTGTAATTCTGCCTGAATCTCCTCTGAGTATTAACTCATTCTTCATGTATCACATGAGTAGTGAAATGATCAATTTGGCTTCTCTCATACCACGAGCCCTAGTACTGTGTACCTAGTAACCCTAATGCCCTAGAACACATATAGGGCCACTGAAAGTTTTCTGCACCCCAGTCCTACTTGTGTCCCCCTTATTCTTTGCCTGTATTGTTACTGCTCCATAACTTGTTGGTTTGCACCAGTTTATTGCACTTTGCACCCTGACGTCCCTGTTGTTAGTGCAAGTAACACTGTGCAAAGTTTTGGATGGTCCCCTTCCACAAGACAAGATACAATGTGCACATTAAATAAATACAGTTGATGTAATTAATGGTTCTTTTCTAAGAATTCTGGGGGTTTTATTCACTGGGGGGAGGGATCACACATGGGGTTATGGTACATGTGACAGTGGTGCCCCCTCCAGGGCTAGAGGCTCTTCTGCCCCTACATTTGGGCTTAAAGAACAAAACCTCTCCCCTGGCCAACTATGGGCAGTCTCCTAGGCACTCCTCACTCCTGATGTAGGTTCCTCTCGTCAGCACCAAAAACCCATTTCCTTCTGGGTCCCCCCACTTCTCTCAATGACTCCTTGAAGCTCCAGGCAACTCCCATCCTGTTGATCTTTCAAGATGAAAAGTGAGGGTCTCAGTTATCTTTCCGCTGATGCAAATGGCAGATTGGCCCAGTTTTGTATCCATACAAATGCTACACAGAAAGGCAGCGCTCCATACATACTCATTACTAGTGTATTTGTGTTGCAGGTTCTGGTGGTGCAGGTGAGCTGAACTTCTCTCACTTGCAGTGTGCGGGTTTCTTGCAGTTGTGCACCAATGGCAGCTGCCTGCAGTTCTGTGGGGAGCAGTGGAATGAGGAGAGTAGCCGTGTGGCCTGTGCTCAGCTCAACTGTGGAACTCTTCTGTCTCTTACTAATCTGAGTGACTCCAGAGACAGACAGAGACAGCTTGATACACAGGGGTACCGGTGCCACGGGAATGAGAGCTCTATTGACCAGTGCCCAAGATGGGAGGAGAAGGAGAATTGTACTGGGGACCTGGTGTTCCTCGTCTGTACAGGTAGGTCTTGTGATCAGGTCCATCCCATTTGGTTTAGCATGTGGCAGTGGTTTCTGCAGCTTGGAGTAATAGGCCTTTCATTGAACCAATGAACGTATGGGGTTGGATATTTATTCCAGAAGTTATTCAGAGGCTTAAGCAAAATTATAGGACAAGTAACATCAAAGTCTAACCTTAATTACTCGCTGTTTTGATGCCCAAATCCCCTTCTGATCACTCACAGCCAAGAAAGTGGCAAAATCCAGTGTTTAGATGAGAGATAATTAACCAATGAGTAACGAGCACCTTACACAGAATATATTTGGCCTACTCACTATTAGGTTCCAACAACCGCCTTCATGGGCCCCCTGCAGTGGATTCCTGGGGATCAGGTCTAGTCTCAGATTAAGCAACTAGATCCCTAATATGATGTTTACTCAACCAAAAGATGGCCCTCCTGTTGGTAAAAGATGGTGGTTTTATTGCAATTGCCTGCTAAGCACACATGGCCTGGCTTGGAGGGAGTGGTCCTGTGAACACTTTACATGGTATGGCCCTTCTATTGCCCCCCTTATAGGGGTCCATTTTCAGTTACTTAAATGATAATAATTTAGAGTTTTCACTAGAATCAAATGAGTTTAAGATGATATTTTTATGTGTTAACCTTGAAGGTAATAGGGAAACTGGATGTAATGTGAAGCCAGAAGTCAGTGTGTGAGTCCCTCCATCCAGTGTTTGAAAGAAACCAGGAGAGAACAGATAATAATATTATAACTGAAAATATAAAAGGTTTCCCATTTATGTTCTAGTAAAGGAGTTGTGGATTTGAGTGAAGCAGTTAGAGAACAAGTTCAGATTCCATTCAGGGTCTAGTCGTTTATCTGGGTTATGTTTTTGTGACAATCCAATGATATATAGGAGACTGATGCTTTGCTTTATTCATCATACTTTATTTCAGCCTCTTTTATTAGTCTGGTCACTAAGCCCTTTTAAATGATCAAAATAAATTCAGTTTTCATATGTTTGTATCTAATCTTGATACAATTTTGTATATGAAATATCTGATATGCTCTGTGCTTAGGGGAGCCATCAGGTGGGACATTGAGTCTTTATTGTCTTCTCCTCTTTATGGCCCTAATATGATGGGGTATTCACCCAGGAAACAACCCCACTCACACTAAGGTTCCAAATATATCTTTATATGACCCCGCTGTGATAGATTACTAGGGTGCACCTTTCCTCTTGATCTTTATAAAGTTGTGTATCACACCCAAGGAATTACCCAGCTAAAACTTCAGTTCTAAATACCCAACTAATAATTCAGTTGTAAATACTAATACTTCAGTACAAAATGGCACCACTCTTCCAAAACTCTTCCAAAATGACTTTTACTGGACACCTCAACCCTTACACTTACCATGTGGTTTCTTATGATGGTGGTGGGTCCCCAGCAGGGGCTCTCAGGTGCCTACAGAATTTACAATCATTGTCTCCCACATGTAACAGAACATTTAGAAGGACAGTTTAGAAGGTGCCTGAAAGATGGTGACGCCTGGGGAGGGACAGCTGAGAACTGGAGTCAAGACCCACCCCATAGGACACTGATAGCTATGCTAAATCTAGTGATTGAGGTTCCATGTTAAGGTGTGAAAAGGGGTGTTACAGGTAGAGTGGGGAAGTTGTGGAATTGTCTCCCTGAATCAGCTATACTGGGAGATACATTTGATAGGTACAAGGAGGGGTCGGATACCTTTTTGCAAGGGACAAAATGCAGGCTTATTGAATACAGCTCCTAGTACAAAGTTGATCCAGGGACTGGTCTGATTGTCCTCTGGGAATAAGAATTTTTTTCTCTCCAAGAGAGACAGGCTGTACATGGGGAGATCATTGTCTTCTTCTGGATCAACTGACAGACAGGTTATATATAGACAGAACACATTGGACTTGATGAAATTGTCTTTTTTTCAACCCAATTTACTATGTCACATAATTCTTAACTGAGCCGTCAGTTACATGCACCCTTACACTGTTCACTTATCCCCAAGGTTTGGGGGTGCAGGAGTATACAGGTGACAGTGAGGTCCATGACTGATGTACAATATCAATATATGTGTGAGATACAGATCATTATCCCAAGGTTTGGGGGTGCAGGAGTATAGAGGGACAGTGGGGTTCCTGACTGATGTACAATATCAATATATGTGTGAGATACAGATCATTATCCCAAGGTTTGGGGGTGCAGGAGTATACAGGGGACAGTGAGGTCCATGACTGATGTACAATATCAATATATGTGTGAGATACAGATTATTATCCCAAGGTTTGGGGGTGCAGGAGTATAGAGGGACAGTGGGGTTCCTGACTGATGTACAATATCAATATATGTGTGAGATACAGATCATTATCCCAAGGTTTGGGGGTGCAGGAGTATACAGGGGACAGTGAGGTCCATGACTGATGTACAATATCAATATATGTGTGAGATACAGATTATTATCCCAAGGTTTGGGGGTGCAGGAGTATAGAGGGACAGTGGGGTTCCTGACTGATGTACAATATCAATATATGTGTGAGATACAGATCATTATCCCAAGGTTTGGGGGTGCAGGAGTATACAGGGGACAGTGAGGTCCATGACTGATGTACAATATCAATATATGTGTGAGATACAGATTATTATCCCAAGGTTTGGGGGTGCAGGAGTATAGAGGGACAGTGGGGTTCCTGACTGATGTACAATATCAATATATGTGTGAGATACAGATCATTATCCCAAGGTTTGGGGGTGCAGGAGTATAGAGGGACAGTGTGGTTCCTGACTGATGTACAATATCAATATATGTGTGAGATACAGATCATTATCCCAAGGTTTGGGGGTGCAGGAGTATAGAGGGACAGTGGGGTTCAGGACTGATGTACAATATCAATATATGTATGAAATACAGATCATTATCCCAAGGTTTGGGGGTGCAGGAGTATAGAGGGACAGTGGGGTTCCTGACTGATGTACAATACCAATATATGTGTGAGATACAGATCATTATCCCCAAGGTTTGGGGGTGCAGGAGTATAGAGGGGACAGTGGGGTTCCTGACTCATGTACAATACCAATATATGTGTGAGATACAGATCATTATCCCCAAGGTTTGGGGGTGCAGGAGTATAGAGGGACAGTGGGGTTCCTGACTGATGTACAATATCAATATATGTGTGAGATACAGATCATTATCCCCAAGGTTTGGGGGTGCAGGAGTATAGAGGGACAGTGGGGTTCCTGACTGATGTACAATATCAATATATGTGTGAGATACAGATCATTATCCCAAGGTTTGGGGGTGCAGGAGTATAGAGGGACAGTGGGGTTCCTGACTGATGTACAATATTAATATATGTATTTGGGGGGGATATTAGTTGTTACTGAGCAGATATTTGGGGTGAAATAAATGATGTAGAAGGAAGTGCAGAATATTCTGTAAACAAGGTGACATAGGGCAAGGTTGGGGGTATTTGATATCTATGAGTCGGGGCAATTATGGGGGTACATAGCATCCATTTAAGTGGGGGGGAAGGAAATTGTTAATTTGATTTCTATCTTCTCCGTTGCAGGACTGGGAGAGGCACAATCAGCGGAGAACACGAGAGCAGAAATAAAAGGTGACAAGGAAGAAACTGATACAGGTAACAAGTTAGGCCTCGCCCTTTCTCATATAAAACACACAGACTGTACTAGATCCTTACGGGGCTCCAATTAAGGGTCTTTTGGAAGATATTGTTCATTTTTAGCCCAAAGTGAAACCAGATCATAAATTATTCATTATTGCCTACAATATAAAGGGGCCTTAATATCTTATAAATCTCCTTTAATAACAGTGTTGTCCCTCCATTCTCCTATTCACTAGACTGACCCCCCCCCCGCCCCAGAGTTAGGGGAGACTGGGAGTTATGGGAGAGACTGGAGGTTATGGGTGACTGGGAGTTACGGGAGACTGGGCGTTACGGGAGACTGGGAGTTACGGGAGACTGGGAGTTACGGGTGACTAGGAGTTACGGGAGACTGGGAGTTACGGGTGACTGGCAGTTACGGGTGACTGGGAGTTACGGGTGACTGGGAGTTACGGGTGACTGGGAGTTACGGGTGACTGGGAGTTACGGGTGACTGGGAGTTACGGGTGACTGGGAGTTACGGGAGACTGGGAGTTACGGGTGACTGGGAGTTACGGGAGACTGGGAGTTACGGGTGACTGGGAGTTACGGGTGACTGGGAGTTACGGGAGACTGGGAGTTACGGGTGACTGGGAGTTACGGGAGACTGGGAGTTACGGGAGACTGGGAGTTACGGGAGACTGGGAGTTACGGGAAACTGGGAGTTACGGGAGACTGGGAGTTACGGGAGACTGGGAGTTATGAGAGAGACTGGGAGTTACGGGAGACTGGGAGTTACGGGTGACTGGGAGTTACGGGAGACTGGGAGTTACGGGTGACTGAGTTACGGGTGACTGGGAGTTACGGGAGACTGGGAGTTACGGGAGACTGGGAGTTACGGGTGACTGGGAGTTACGGGAGACTGGGAGTTATGGGTGACTGGGAGTTATGGGAGACTGGGAGTTATGGGTGACTGGGAGTTACGGGAGACTGGGAGTTATGGCAGATATGTTTGGGGAACACGTCTCACAGATTAGGAATAAACCCTCAGGGTAACAATAGAAATACAGAGAGAGTCAATATATATGTGTGTGTAACTCCGACTTCCAACACTTCAGTTCAGTTGGTTTCAGATTATTATTTTTAAACTTTAAACATAGATTTTGGAAAAATGTTTTATGTTCCTTCCTCTGGTGTGTGAGTGTGAGTGTGAGTGGAGCAGTTCAGTGATCCAGGGGCAGGTTCCAATTGGCTGATCCATTAGTTGATCCATTTCTCAGTAGGATCTATGGGGAATATAAGTGTAACTATTGTATCAAGTCTAACAGTTGCCTTTAATGTCACTCAGGGATTCTGCTCAGCAGGGACAAACACATGGATCAACTCATGGATCAGTTACAGGGTCGCTGACCCCTCTCCCACAGCTGTTCCACAAACACATAAGAAAGAACGTCACAAATAGAAAGTAATTGGGAAAAGTCTTTATTTCTGGGGATGTGAACCCAACTGAACTGAGCTGCCTATTGATTTCTAATGAATATTTCTCTAATATTTCTCTAGACTTGTCTTCAGCTTCACCAACATGTCCCACTGGTACCAGTAAGTCTGATCTTGTGATGTAACCCAGACTAGAGGATCTGATCCCCTTACAGACTCCTTCCCACCAAGTGGGGGGCCCCTGGGCCAGACAGACCCCAGCACTGCTCACTGACCCCCCAGGCACAGGACATATAGAGAACTCCCAATCTCCTGAGTATCCCCCGGCTAATGAGGGGAGTAAGTGGGAAGTCTGGGGGGGCAGAGAGACATGTTCCTGGTTTAAATGGAATGTCAATGAGAGTCTGGGAGGAGGGGACCGGGGAATGCTAAAATGCTATTGGAAGGTTTAATTCTAATGCTGAAATGCTATTGGCAGGTTTAATTGTAATGCTGAAATGCTATTGGAAGATTTTATTCCAAGTTGAGGGCACACTGGGAGAAGAAGGAGGGGGGTAGGGGTACAAAGTGGGGGTTGAACAGAGGCAAGGACCCCAACATCTCAATAGGGAATGACATCTTTTCTAGTTGTCTTTTACTGTAATTAATACTGTAATACTGGGGGGCTGTCACCTCCCTTCCTCAGGTGCAGACGTTCTATTACATGGGGGTTCTGTACAGTGGGAGACTTGTAGCACCTACAACTACTGCAGCAGAATTACAGGTCTGTGAGGGTGGGGGGAATAGCAGACATTGGGGGGCAAGAAACAGCAGAAAGTATTACTTGATCCCCAAAATCTTTCTAAGGGGGAACAGGATTGTTGTACTGCCAGTAGCTCACAGTCCATATTTGTGTTTTGCAGCAGGTGTCAGGGAGTTGCCGTGCAATTCGGAGCCTTGTTCTAGGGGGGCGCTCCCCGTCCTTGTACTGAGCCTCCTTCTTGGCCTCTCCCTCTTCTTGTTACTGACACTGCTCTGTGGCCCCCCAATTCTGCACAAGATAAGAAGAAGGGGTGAGTTCTCTGCTCTGTGTTGGGAACGATAAACCTTTAGTAATATCTTTATATTTATACTTCATATCATTGAGTGTGAGTGCAAGTGTGAGTGAAGGAAAGCAGTTTTGTGACACCAAGCTTCTGATTGGCTGGATGACAAATACAAACAGTTCCCCAGGACATTGCCCCGCCCCCTACACCTCTGTTCTCCTCTTGCGGGTCATGGGCGGGTTTTGGTTGAGCTCTTCTGCCTGCTCTCCCCGCCCACAACCTTAGGCTTCCTGTTTTATTGGCTTGCGCCTTCCCCGCCCCCTTGTGGTGTCATTGGCGGGGGTGGCGAGTTTTTCATCACCACTCTAAAGTCGTGCCGTTAAGGGGTTAAAATGTACTTTGAGTCTTTGTTGCCCCCGTGGAACATAAATGTGAGTGTCGGACTGGATTATCCCTGGACATTCCCATATAACGTGGAACACACTGTCTGTATCAGGAGAGTCACATTGTCCTTTTCTCCGTTATTTTCTCCCAGTTTCCAAGAAGAAGGAGAGTCAGTGGATCGGACCTGCAGGCGCCCGGCACAATGGTAACTGTCCAATAACAGCACAGGATTATTTCTCACTTGTAATATACAGCAACCAATCAGCAGGTATCTGTTACTGGCACAGTAACCCATAGCAACCAATCAAACTAACTAGTTCTACATCTGCCTCGTGTTTCCTACAAACTGCCACAACAGTAACAATCCTATAAACCAGTCATGTCCAACTTTTGTTTACCAGGGGCCAGAATTTCTCTGGGGTACATGGTGGAGGGCCGATAATGGAAGCCAGTACTAGCCATTCCTTGATTTTAAACCACACCCACTTTAAACCACACCCATGTTACAATAAGAAACTGCTGACGGGAGCACAAGCACACTGAGCATGTGCAGTGCCTGAGAAACTGGCAGCTAATGGGGCATCTGCCATGCTAGAAATGTGCACTGCAAGGGGGCGCTGTACATTAGGTCCAGTCTATTTATTTGTTGTGATTTGTTTTCCCTTCAACCAGAATAATTTATGTCTAACTAAAACTGTTTCTCAGCTTCTCTCCATCAGACTCGCGCCCCAGACTTTACTCAGTCCCCAGAACATCAGACACAACCAAATGACTACTCTGAGACGCCGCACACCAACCTCCACTCTGCCTACCCAGGTACAGACAGACGTAATTACACTATGGGGCTCAGTATGCCCCTCCCACTGCAGGGTAACAAAACAGGGAGCTATGGGATATAAAATATCTGCCCCTCCCACTGCAGGGTAACAAAACAGGGAGCTATGGGATATAAAATATCTGCCCCTCCCACTGCAGGGATCTATGGGATATAAAATATCTGCCCCTCCCTGTTTAGGGTGACCGTGCCATGGACAGTTGAAGTGGTGGAAGTGACTTTTATTTGTTGTGTTTCCCCCAAGCCCTGGAGAGGTTACTAAGGGTCTCGGTCCCAGACGATTTGTCGGAGAGTGAATACGACTTCCGCTCGCTGTGCCCCCTCTAGATCAACTGCTTCCACTTTGCACAGACATGGCTCCACCTCCAGCACCGCCCCCACATGGATTGAACTGATTCCCCCAAATGTGTCTGATATGTCATGTGACCAAATGAGCTGCAGGAGCCCCTCTTGTGTATTTCACCCCTTTAACCATAGTATGAAGTCGGAATTCAAGTCCATGGACATGAGCCGATACTCCAGGTGGCTACAAAACGACTCATCGGCATAGTATATGGAGTAGAGTATAGAGTAGGACATATAGTAGAGTATGGAGTAGAGCATGGTGTAGGGCATATAGTAGAGTATGGAGAAGGGCATGGAGTAGACCAGTGATCCCCAACCAGTAGCTCATGAGTAACATGTTTCTCTCCAACCCCTTGGATGTTGCTCCCAGTGGCCTCAAAGCAGGAGATTATTTTTGAATTCCAGGCTTGGAGGCAAGTTTTAGTTGTATAAAAACCAGATGTACTGCCAAACAGAGCCTCAATGTAGGTTGACAATCCACATAGGGGCTACTAAATGGCCAATCACAGCCCTTATTTGGCTCCCCAAGAACATTTTTTATGCTAGTGTTGCTCCCCAACTCCTTTTACTTCTGAATGTTGCTCACAGGTTCAAACGGTTGGGGATCCCTGTAGTAGACTATGGAGTAGGGCATAGAGTAGAGCATGGAGTAGTGTAGGGTGTAGCGCATGGAGTAAAGTATGGAGTAGCACATGTGGCAGCTCATTGGCTGGCTGAGCCCAGGGCACATTCTACTTCCAAGGCAAAACAAAAAGTGAATACAAACTGCCGACCCAAATCCCAACAGGACTGGCTGCAGATACAGAGTGCGTGTTTTTTGTTTCCAGATGAGACCCCTTTAATATTCCATAGGGAAATGTTATCCTTTCATTCTTGGTTTCCCAAAAAATTCCGCATTTTCTTCCAGTGTCTCTCATGTCATTTATACAACTGGGAATTGTGTCCTTTGTATCATTGTTACATTTACACCAATAAACATTCAAAAAACACTTGTCCTGTCACACACATTAAGTGAAAGTGAATAGCAGCGCCGCACACTGTGTAAGTGAATAGTATCACTGGGCATTTAGTATCCATCTCACAGTACTTGCTGTATGGATTGTGCCCGCACTGAGGTTTCTTCTAATTGGGAATGTCTTTGGGTCAGTACCGTGTGTGTGTAACAATGATGTGTAAGTCCGGGGGCTGTGGGGCCAAACCTTACATTTACTTCTTATGTAGTAACTCATGGGGCATTTGGGGCAAGTTTAGGCCCACTGGATTGTTGTAGGAGCCACATCCACTTTTCAGCTTCTTGGCTGACTGGGTCACACTGGCATTGGGCTGAATTTACTGACATTTCATGTTCCCTCTGCTCAATGTTCTGTATGAAACGGGGAGCCACACTCCCGCCCCCCCCCCCAACCATTTAGTTATTGTGACCAAAGATTTCCCCTTGCGCCAGTCCCACCGCTTGTCTGGATGAGGCCCCGTTCTGCCCAGCGACCCCCACACTGCCCCCGGGTGCCATTTCTTGGTGATGTCACATCATCACGTAGAGGATTCAGAGGTGGGGGGGGGTCAGGTGCAGGTGTAACAGGCCACGCCTCCTAATGTGCAGGTGTAACAGGCCACGCCTCCTAATGTGCAGGTGTTCATCACAGCATTGACCTTGGGACAGGCGGGGCCACTGAGAGACAAAGCCCCTGCCCAGAGATGTTTCACTCATACTGACAGTTTAATAACATCACATGACAAACTGCAGGGCTGACACAACAACACAACTGGGGGGAGGAGCAGGTTCTCAGCTGAGAGAGGGGCCGGTGGGTTCCATATATTGGGCCTTGGGTCTCCCTGTCCAGCACTGAGGGGTTTCGTTCTTGTGAGCAGAACCAGATCAGTGAATATATTCATTAACTGGAGTGGACCTCCCTGTGAAGTAACACAAAACCCAACTGAGAGCGACAAACTGCACAACTACTGACCTGTCACTCTACCAAAGCAATCCTCACAGTCACAACCAGCAGTGCAAATTAGGAAAAGCTTCAAAACTGTGGGGCTGGGCCTCATGGAGATCGCAAGGTACAAGGGCACAGCGTGCACTGTGTGTGGGAACAGAAGGGCATTGTGGGAGGAAGGGCACCGTGTGGGAACAGAAGGGCATTGTGGGAGGAAGGGCACCGTGTGTGGGAAGAGAAGGGCATTGTGGGAGGAAGGGCACCATGTGTGGGAAGAGAAGGGCATTGTGGGAGGAAGGGCACCATGTGTGGGAAGAGAAGGGCATTGTGGGAGGAAGGGCACCGTGTGTGGGAAGAGAAGGGCATTGTGGGGGGTGACCATGGGATTACCTAGAAGATAAGAAATTATGACTTTATTCAGTTGAAAGATGAATATATTTCAGATTGCAGGGCAGTGGGTGCTGATATAGGTGCCTTGCTGTGGATATATAGACAGAGCTGAGGAGGAGGAGCATAATTCTATAGGTTCATGGGAGGAGAATGGATGAGCAGAGGCGTGTGCTCTCCCAGCAGGGGCAATAGTCTGTATGGTTGGAGGGTAGGAGAGACCAGGGGAGAAGCTCATCCAGTAAATGTAAGTGCTACTAAATGCGGGTAGAAATGAATATGCCTGAAGCAGTGCAGCCAGAGGAGCCAAACTGTGGTTCCACTCTGGACTCTAGGTTCTAGAGGGTATATTGCAGATTAATGACTGCCATGAGATCCCCTATTGCCCCTTCCATGACACAAACTGGCATTAAGGGGAAATGTGCAGCAGTCCAGGGGCCAACATTACAGAGTCTTGGGCTCAAGTCTCCATATTCCTTCACGTTGCCAGAATGTCCACGTGCATCTTCTGGTGGCGGCTCATGTTTGAGCAGTGGCGGAAAGACTTGCCGCACTCCTTGCACTTATAGGGCTTCTCCCCTGTATGGACCCGATGATGCTTCTTGAGTTCTGAGCTGAGGATGAAGCTCTTCATGCAGACGTCGCAGGTAAATGGCCGCTCCCCCGTGTGGGTTCTCCGATGGCGAATGATCTGGGACCTCTGGCTGAAGCTCTTGCCACACTCGGTGCAATTGAAGGGTTTAATGCCGGAGTGAGTCCTTTGGTGAATGACCAAATCGGAGCTGCGGATGAAGCTGTTGCCGCACTCTACACATATGAAGGGCTTCTCTCCCGTGTGGGTTCTGTAGTGAACCATGAGGTCGGCACTTTGGCTGAACCGCCTCCCACATTGGGCACAGGCGTAGGGTTTCTCCCCCGTGTGAATTCTCTCATGGTTCTTCAGCCCAGAGTTCTGACTGAAGCCTTTGCCGCAGTACAGACACGTGTATGGCTTCTCCCCCGTGTGAATCCTCTCGTGCTTCCTAAGGACCGAGCTTCTCCCAAAGTGTTTGCCACAGAAGATGCACCCGTATGGCTTCTCCCCAGTGTGTGTCCTCTGGTGAACAATAAGATTCGACTTCCCAATAAAGGTTTTGCCACACTCCGAACACATGAACTCCCGCCCTGCTCTCTTCTGATCCAAACTGCTCATCTTGGTGGCACTACCCGCCGTGCCCAGGGTGCCAGCTTCCACAATGAAGGGTTTGTGATTCTTCCGGTGCTCTACGTAGGCCACTTCATACGAGAAGCACTGCCCACACTCAACACAAATATACGAGTTTGACTTTGTGGTTGAGTCAGCATTGTCCTCATTCACCGTCCCTGCCAGGAGCCCGAAATTCAACAACGTTCTCTCTTGCTTGTTTAGAAGATGCTGCACTGCGCTCCTGATGCTCGGCATCTCCACAGAAACAACCGTCGGCACTTTCACTGGGTCACACCTCACCCTGCGGTTCCGTCGCCGTGGAGCTTGGAGTTGCACCTCATCACTCATGTGTGTCCTGTCTTCTGCTTCATGGTCACCTGTCATGTCACGGGGCCCACACTCTGGGGAAAAAGGAACAAACACTGCATTAAAGAACAGTCAAGGACAAGGGGGCAGAAGAAATACAATAGTAATAATAGCAGTGTGACATCACTAACCGGATCAATCACTGGTTTTGGTTGAAATTCAATTTCTATACAGCAAATAATTTACTAGCAGGTGTAGTAGAGTCATAGAAACCCAACAGAACCACTCACATACTCACTGAGGCTTGTTCCAAATAATAGCAGCGTTCCACATAATATCAGTTGGGAATCCAATTAGTGAGCTCATTCATTCTGGGAAACAACAGGAGTCAATTGGGGCCCTTATTTAAGAAAGGAACGAGCAAATGTTGTGCTTCTGGTTATAGTGTATTTCTCTCTGAAACGCTCACTCAATTGGCTCCTTCCACACATTGTGCAGAAGAACAGCCGACTGATTCAAAAGTTGATTGGAGAGGGGAAACATAGAAAGTAGTGCAGTAGACATGGGGTGTGAGGCAAAAGAAATGCAGAAAAATTGTGGAACAGGTTGTTGGAAGTTGGTGGAGTTCGTACAACACACACACACTGTTATACAACTCAATATCAGTTCCCTCATTTAAAGCAACAGCTTGAGACATCTTTAAGTTGACACAGTCAATGAGTTGGGAAAGAACAACGAGGGACTAATATTCCCTTTTCTTCATAAGACACATTTCAGCCACTTCCTGGTTTGATTTGTAATAGAATGCACAGTGTTGCCAATGCATTTGCCTGGATGGAAATAAAACTTAGTCACTTCTCTATACACACTGCTATTATTGTGAACACAAGTGTATATATATATATATATATAAAGCTTGTACGATAAGTAGTTAAGGAACATTCTGGAAATGTCTCAGTGAAACAGAGGTTTTCTAGCCAGACTTCTGCAGGTGGGAAATGTTGTTGGGACTAGAGATGTGCAGGAGGGTGCTCTCTGTTGCCCTTGCTGCCTGTGACTAATCTATACCCCACGCCCACATCCTGCAGCGTCTATTTATAGACATGCCCCACCCCCTCCGTGATGTCAGAGATGGGAGGCGCAGGTATTTATGTAGACTCACCCACGGGTCGGGTCAGGTGTGGATAGTGAAGGGTTGGGTTAGAGTCAACAATTTGTCAACCTACACATCACTAGTTGGGACAATATACCCCCGGAATGTTTGACGTCCAGTGTTGTCCCACTGCCCCTCGTCCTTCTGTCCCCCCGGTTCTGCTGCCACTCTTTCCTTTAGCAAATGGGCGATTTGGGCTGACAGTCAGAGAAGAAGGCAGAATTGCAGGCTGCCAGTGTATATAGGGGGCACAGGGGCAGCCAATGCAGAAGTCCCGAGGCCAGAGGAGCAATTAGGAGATGTGTCTCAGTAATGACTTTTTGGTGGGTCCAGTCAGGCAGGGGGAGAACAGCAGAGATGTTGCAACCACATTCCACTCATTGAGTCCCCCCTGCACTGCACTCAATGTGGTGGTAGTGGCCCCCTGCTATAAAAAGTTTTCTGGCCACTAACCACGCTGTTGTACAGTAATTTTAGGGTTCATTGATTTCACTCTATTTCATTTTGGGGATTTCATTGTATTTTAGCCCTACAGTTGTGTTCTTTGTGTGTTTGTTAAACATCGCTTTTCTATTTGGCAGTTTGGGGTAGAAAGACATATTTAGCCACCTTGTATTGGTCAGAATGTGCACTTTTCCAAAAATATATGAATTTCAGGGGTCTTTATAGAGTTGGGGGGGGGGGTCTTGTGATACGTAATACATACAGCTGAGGAAATTCCTATGCACTAATTGAATTTGGGGTTCCTACAGCCACATACAACAGTAGACCTCAGATTTTACATTTCCCAGGGGACTGCTAAAAACGGGGACAATTTTGGGGGAAAAAAGATCCTGTTTGCCTGTATGGGACCACAAAGAATGGCGTCAGATCTGGGGAAATGTAAAATCTGGGGACGTAAATCATGTAAAATCTGCTCATTTTAGCTTTGCAGTTTGTAGTTCAGAGTAGAAAGACTTCCAAAAATCTATAGTTTTCTGGGGTCCCTGTAGCCTCTGGCAGTGTGACCCACAAACAGGAATGAGTGGAAAGCTGTGCCATGAGTCTATTCTGGGGTGTCTATATGTCGTGTACTTCAACAATGGGCACCACACTGCTCAGTGCACCCCTGGGGTTCATATTAAGGGGGACTCATGTGAAGTATGGGGATTCCTGGAGCTTTGGGAATGTGCAAAGCAAACTGCTCCCTAGGACATTCCTCTAAAGTGCCACAAAATAAAAGTGCCAAACCAGCTGGCAGAAATAGTTACATAATTAAATTGGGTTGAAAAAAGCCAAAGTCCATCAAGTCCAACCCCTCCAAAGTAAAACCCAGCCCCATACACACACCCCTCCCTACTGTCACATAAATGATATATCCCCATATCTATACTAACTATAGAGTTTAGTATCACAATAGCCTTTGTATTATGTCTGTCCAAGAAATCATCCAAGTCCCTCTTATAGTCATTAACTGAATCATCACCCGGCAGTGCATTCCCCAACCTCACTGTCCTCACTGTGATGAACCCCCTACTCTGTTCCTTTAAATGAAACTTCTTTTCCTCTAGTCTGAAGGGGAGGCCTCTGGTACGTGATTCTCTTTATGGGTAAAAAGGTCCCCTGCTATTTGTCTATAATGTCCTCTAATGTACTTGTAAAGTCTAATCATGTCCCCTCACAAGCGCCTTTTTTCCCCCAGAGAAAACAACCCCAACCTTGTCAGTCTCCCCTCATAATTTAACTCTTCCTTCCCTCTAACCAGTTTAGTTGCACTTAGTCTCTGCACTCTCTCCAGCTCATTTATATCCCTCTTAAGGACTGGAGTCCAAAACTGCCCCCATACTCCAGATGAGGCCTCACCAGGGACCTATAAAGAGACACAATTATGTTTTCATCCCTTGCCCTTTTTTATACAAGAACTTTATTTGCTTTAGTAGCCACAGAATGACACTGCCCAGAATTAGACAACTTGTTATCTACAAAGACCCCTAGATCCTTCTCATTTAAGGAAACTCCCAACACATTGCCATTTAGTGTAGAACTTGCATTTATATTATTTTTGCCAAAGTGCATAACCTGCATTTATCAACATTGAACCTCATTTTCCAGTTTGCTGCCCAGTTTTCCAGTTTAGACAAATCACTGTGCAAAGTGGCAGCATCCTGCATGGAACCTATAGTTCTGCACAATTTAGTCTCATCTGCACAAATAGAACCAGTACTTTCAATGGCCACCTCCAGGTCATTAATAAACAAGTTGAAAAGCAAGGGACCTAGTACAGAGCCCTGCGGTACTCCACTAACAACACTGGTCCAATTAGAAAATGTTCCATTTACCACCACTCTTTGTAGTCTATCTTTTAGCCAGTTCTCTATCCAGGTACAAATACTATGTTCCAGGCCAACATTCCTTCATTTAACCAGTAACCTTCTGTGTGGCACTGTATCAAATGCTTTAGCAAAGTCTAAGTAAATCACATCCACTGCCATCCCAGAATCAAGGTCCCTGCTCACCTTCTCATAAAAAGAAATTAAGTTAGTCTGGCAAGATCTATTACACATAAAACCATGCTGGCACAAACTCATAGTATTATGATTTGCTATGAAGTCCAGTATCTTATCCTTTATTAACCCTTCGAAAAGCTTTCCTACCACTGACGTCAGACTAACTGGCCTATAGGTTTGAGGCTGAGAACGGGATCCTTTTTTGAATAGAGGCACCACATTAGCAATTCGCCAGTCTCTCGGCACTATGCCAGATCTCAATGAATCCTGAAAAATTAAGTAAAGAGGTTTGGCAATCACAGAGCTAAACTCGCTAATTACCCTGGGATGAATACCATCTGGCCCTGGACCTTTGTTAATCTTAACATGTTCTTGCTGCAATATCTTTTTCTATAGCAATTTTAGTTTGCCTTATAGCTTCTTTGCATGATTTATTGGCCTCCTTGTACCTTATAAATGTTTCGGCTGTACCAGCTAACTTGAAAGCCTTAAAAGCAGGTCTTTTCTTACCCACCTCAACACCAACGCTTCTATTGAACCAAAAAGGTTTTGCTTTGCAACGACGTTCCTTGCTTACAAGTGGAATATACTGACAAGTAGATTTATTTTAAAGACTTCCCATTTTTGTTCTGTGTTTAACCCTGTGAAAAGCATTTCCCACTTAATATGTTGCAGAGATGCCCTTATACTGTCACAGTTTGTACGTCTGAAATGTAGTGTTTTAGTTGGTCCCTTATAGAATTGCTTCTGCAACAGAATCTCAAAGGAGACCATGTTATGATCACTATTCCCTAAATGCCCCTCACCCACACAAATGTTAGACATGAGTTCAGTATTATTAGTTATTACAAATAGGGTTAAAGGGTGGGGCTTATTCTATGGAAGCTCAGGGGAAGGCCTGGGATTGGGCACCTCAAGGCCCCATATGGGCACACAGAATAGAAACGACAGCAGTGTGGTTCTCACCTGGGTCCGGCTGCCCAAACATCAGCTCCTCCATGATTGCTGTTTGAGAAATTTCCCGTTCAGTCTCTGAAGTGGATATGGGGGTGGCACTCGCCCTAAAACAGCCCAAACCCCCATCATCATCTGCAGAGGAAGAAGGAGAAAAAAAAGAGCGTTAGATATCCCACAATTCCCTGCACGGCTGGAAACAAAGGAATCAGTGACTGATGAAAACAGAATAAAATGGAGGAGAAAACACCAATAAATCAATATTCAATTCAATTTGTCAGAGACGAGGCTGAACAGCGGCTTCTACTTCTGTCCCCCCACAACAGTCTGCTATTCTCTCTGACCAATCAGATTTCAGCATGCTGCAGGGTATGTCCCACCCATTCACTGCCAAATCACCCCGTCGGCTCCTCTCACCCTAAAAATCACAGGCCTGTCATGTGACCACATTTCAGTCCCCACCACTCCATTGGATCAGAGAAGACTCCTCCCAAATCACACACTTGCCATGTGGCCAATCAGATCCGTTTCCCATGATTGTGCCCTGCTAATATTATTATCGATAAAATGTTGTTTTTACATCTGAATGTTAATTGGAAAAATTGCAGTGTGATTTGGGGGCCCCATGTGCACCCCTACATAGGGAACCCCAGATTAAGGGATGGTTGCATGACATGGTTTTATGGCTGTTTCATTTTAAAGGGGACATTGGGAGAGTTTCACCAATAAAATCCATGTTATAAAATATACATAAAATCTAAAATGAGTGACAATGAATATACAATAAACAGCCATACGATCATTTCATGCACCATCCCTGGAACTGGGGCCCCTCCTAATCACTGAGCAAAGCCAGGGGCCCACAGTATGAGGTCACAGGTCATTAGTAAAATGGAAACGAGAGGCACAAGGTATTGATATGGAAGCCCGCGGCATTCCCAGCGCACTGATTGGCTGCACAGAGAGAGAGGTGGGAGTGGTCACTTCTCATGGCTGCAGTGGATTATACACAATCTTCATACACAGTGTTAAGGAAAGCAATTTAATTACCTGCATCACCTGAAGCCCCTCCCCTACACCCCCTAGTCCTGCCCCCATGAGCCCATAGCAGTTAGTGCTCTCCACTATATAAGAGTCAATGGAAAAAGCAGGGTCACTGCCACCAACAGTCACATTGTCACCTACGAAAACAAAGTTAAATCCCGAAAAGTCACATATATTATATTTTATAAGATTAATATTCTGTATGCTGTGCCCTCCCACTCCTGTCTCCCCCCATTGTGTTACCCACCAGCCCCTGTCTCCCCTATTGTGTTACCCACCAGCCCCTCTCCCCCCATTGTGTTACCCACCAGCCTGACATTATTTGTTACATGACTGTCCAAAACTCACCAGTTACCAGTCTTACCTGTATCCTGATTGGTCGTTCTCATTATATCAGTGTTCATGCTGAGGGCTGTACTCGCTGGGCACATTCTCTAACCCCATGGTATCACATGGCACACGACTGACACTTGTTCTTTCTGCAAAGCCACAAAAAGAACCAGATGAGAATGTAAGCTCTGTGGGCTACTTCCCCCTTTGTATCTCTCCACATGGCACTTACCCTCACAAAGGCCGAGAATATCCTGCCACATATATCCTTATAATACACAAAAGCCAGGAATATCTAGTAAATTATATCCTTATCAACAGTAAGTTGTGAGGTCATCAGTTACAAACAGTGACTAGTGATGTCATCAATTATAAACGGTAAGTATTGATGTCATTTCCAACATGACTCACTAAAACTTGTGTATTATAATAAATAAAGTACCCCCAGTTGCAAAATATGAGGATATTAGAAGTCACCTCGGAGTTCTATGTCCTGTATTTATATGATCATGAAACTCCTTGGTGACTTATAATATCCTTATATTTTACAAGAGGGGGTACTTTATTCACTATATAATGTACAAGAGGGAGTACTTTATTCACTATATATAATGTACAAGAGAGAGTACTTTATTCACTATATAATTTACAAGAGGGAGTACTTTATTCACTATATATAATGTACAAGAGGGAGTACTTTATTCACTATATAATGTACGAGAGGGAGTACTTTATTCACTATATATAATGTACAAGAGAGAGTACTTTATTCACTATATAATTTACAAGAGGGAGTACTTTATTCACTATATATAATGTACAAGAGGGAGTACTTTATTCACTATATAATGTACAAGAGGGAGTACTTTATTCACTATATAATGTACAAGAGGGAGTACTTTATTCACTATATATAATGTACAAGAGGGAGTACTTTATTCACTATATATAATGTACAAGAGGGAGTACTTTATTCACTATATAATGTACGAGAGGGAGTACTTTATTCACTATATAATGTACGAGAGGGAGTACTTTATTCACTATATATAATGTACAAGAGAGAGTACTTTATTCACTATATAATTTACAAGAGGGAGTACTTTATTCACTATATATAATGTACAAGAGGGAGTACTTTATTCACTATATATAATGTACACGAGAGAGTACTTTATTCACTATATAATTTACAAGAGGGAGTACTTTATTCACTATATATAATGTACAAGAGGGAGTACTTTATTCACTATATATAATGTACGAGATGGAGTACTTTATTCACTATATAATGTACGAGAGGGAGTACTTTATTCGCTATATAATTTACAAGAGGGAGTACTTTATTCACTATATAATGTACAAGAGGGAGTACTTTATTCACTATATATAATGTACAAGAGGGAGTACTTTATTCACTATATAATTTACAAGAGGGAGTACTTTATTCACTATATATAATGTACGAGAGGGAGTACTTTATTCACTATATAATGAACAAGAGGGAGTACTTTATTCACTATATAATTTACAAGAGGGAGTACTTTATTCACTATATATAATGTACAGAGGGAGTACTTTATTCACCTATAATATAATGTAACAGAGGGAGTACTTTATTCACTATATATAAATGTACAAGAGGGAGTACTTTATTCACTATATAATTTACAAGAGGGAGTACTTTATTCACTATATAATTTACAAGAGGGAGTACTTTATTCACTATATAATTTACAAGAGGGAGTACTTTATTCACTATATATTAATTGTACAAGGAGGAGTACTTTATTCACTATATAACTGTACGAGAGGGAGTACTTTATTCACTATATAATTTACAAGAGGAGTACTTATTCACTATATATAATCGTACAAGAGGGAGTACTTTATTCACTATATAATTTACAAGAGGGAGTACTTTATTCACTATATATAATGGTACAAGAGGGAGTACTTTTATTCACATATATATAATGTACAAGAGGAAGTACTGTTAGTCACTACTATATAATGTACAACGAGGGAGTACTTTATTCACTATATATAATGTACAAGAGGGAGTACTTTATTCACTATATAATTTACAAGAGGGAGTATTTATTCACTATATATAATGTAAAAGGAAGTACTTTAGTCACTATATAATAATGTACAAGAGGGAGTAACTTTATTCATATAATAAATGAAGCAAAGAGGAGTACTTTATTCATATATAATTACAAGAGGGAGTACTTTATTCACTCTATTATAATGTTACCAGAGGAGAGTACTTTAGTCACTATATATAATGTACAAGAGGGAGTACTTTATCTACTATTATATAATGAACAAGGGAGTACTTTTATTCACTAATATAATTTTACAAGAGGGAAGTTTTATTCACTATATATAATGTAACAAGAGGGGAGTACTTTATTCACTATATAATAGTACAGAGGAGTCTTATTCCACTATATATAATGTACAGAGGGAGTTATTTATTCACTATTAATTTCAAGAGGGTACTTTTTTCACTTTATTCACTATATAATTTACAAGAGGGAGTCACTTTATTCACCTATATATATGTTACAAGAGGGTGTACTTTTTTCATATATAATGTACAAGAGGGGAGTACTTTATTCACTATAGTATAATGTACAAGAGGGAGTATTTTATTCATATATATCATGTACAAGAGGGAGTTACTTTTTCACTCTATTATTTACAAGAGGGAGTCTTTATTCACTATATATAATGTACAAGAGGGAGTACTTTATTCACTAGATGTACAAAGAGGGAGTACTGGTTATTCACTATATAATGTACAGAGGGAGTAGTACTTTATTTCATCTATATAATGTACAAGAGGGAGTACTTTTATTTCACTATATAAATGTAAAGAGGGAGTACTTTATTCACTATATATAATGTACAGATGGCGCAGTCTTTATGTCACTATTATATGTACAAGGGAGTACTTTATTCACTCTATTAATGGGTAACAGAGGGATACTTTAATTCACACTATATATGTACAAGGGGAGTACTTTTATTCACTATAATTACGTTATTTAAGTCACTACTATATAATGTACAAGAGGGAGTACTTTAATTCACTATATATAATAGGGGTAACAAGAGGGAGTACTTTTTTCACTAATATATAATGTACAAGAGGGGTACTTTATTCACTATATATAAGTGTACAGGGAAGTACTTTATTCACTATTATATAAATGTACAAGAGGGAGTACTTATTCACGTATAATTAATTTACAAGAGGGGAGTACTTTATCACTATATATAATGTAAAAGAGGGAACTTTCATTCACTATATAATTTCAAGGGGGTAGTTACTTTTATTCCACTATAATTGTACAAGAGGGAGTACTTTATTCACTATATATAATTGTCCAAGAGGGAGTACTTTATTCACATATATATAATTGTCAAGAGCAGTACTTATTCCTAATTATAAATGTACAGAGGGAGTACTTTATTCACTATATATAATGTACAGAAGGGAGTACTTTTTCCCTATTATAATTTACAAGAGGGAATATCTTATTCACTATTATATAATGTACAAGAGGGAGTCACTTTATTCACATAATAATGTCAAGAGGGACTACTATTATTCACCTTATATAATGTACAAGAGGAGTACTTTATTCCATATTATAGATTACAAGAGGGAGTTAACTTTATTCCTATAATGTACAAGAGGAGTACTTTTTACTATATAATGTAAGAGGGAGTATTTATTCACTATTATAATGTACAGAGGGAGTACTTGATATTCCACTATATAATGTACGAGAAGGAGTACATTTTATTACACTTATATTAATTTTTACAAGAGGGTAACTGTATTCATATAATATAATGTACAAGAGGGAGGTATTTATTCACTATATTTAATTACAAGAGGGACCAGTACTTTATTCACTATAATGTTACAATGGAGGGAGCTTACTTTTCTCACCTATATATATGTACAGAGGAGTACTTTATTCACCTATGATAATGTACAAGAGGGAGTACTTTATTCACTATATATAATGTACAAGAGGAGTACTTATTCACTTATATATATGTACAAGAGGGAGTACTTATTCACTATTATATGTCACAAGAGGGAAGTACTTTATTTCACTATATTAATGTACAAGAGGGAGTAACCTTTATTCACTATATATAATGTACAAGAGGGAGTACTTATATTCACATATATAATGTACAAGAGGGCAGTATTATATTCACATTATATATTAATGTACAAGAAGGGAGTACTTTGATTCACTATTATATAATGTACAAGGGAGTGACTTTATTCACCTATATAATGTACAAAGAGGGAAGTACTTTATTCACATCTATATATGTACAGAGGGAGATTACTTTATTACTATAGTAATGCTTACAAGAGGGAGTACTTTATTCCGTAGTACTTAACTGTACAAGAGGGATAGTTACTTTATTCACTATATAATGTACAAGGGCGTAAGTACTTTGTATTCACTATATTAATGTTACAAGACGGGATACTTTCTTCCTTATATATAAATTTACAAGAGGAGTTACTTTTAGTCACCTATATATAAGACGGATCTTATCACATATATAATGAACAAGAGGGAGCTTTATTCACATATACTAATTTACTAAGGCGCCATATATTATTCTCACGACTATATATAATGTACAGAGGGACTTAGTCTATATATAATGCAAAGGGAGTACTTTATTCCTTCAATAATTTTACAAGAGGGAGTACTTTATTCTAATATATAATAGTACAAGAGGGAAGTCTACTCATATATATCAATTACAAAGAAGGCGAAATATATATATCACAATATAAATAAATACAAAAAAAAAAGTGTATAATATATAATAAGGATAGCAACAAAAACAACTAATAATTGGAAAATAATTAGAAAAAACAAAAAAAAACAGAAAAATAAACAAATAAAAAAAAAAAAATAACAGAAATCCTAAAAAATTATGTACAAATATAATGCAACAAAAATAAAAAAAAAAAAAAAAAAAAAAGAAGATAGAAACATATAGAACAGAAAAAACAATTAAAAACAAATGTATTTTAACTTCAATGCCAGTACAAAAAAATAAAAAAAATATAAATAATGATAAAATAGAGAGAAAAAAATAATAGAAGAAATAGAAAAAAGATATAGAACAACAAAGAACAGAAATAATATTATAAGAAAACCCGATCAAAATCCTGCTGAAAAACAAGCCAATAAAACACAAAACCAGAATACAATAGAAGAAAATACTGATAAGATGATAAATAATTAAATACAGATTATATAAGAGATAAATAAGAATAAAAGAAAAAAATAAATAATATATAAAAAGAAGAATAGAAAAAGAAAAATTAAAGAAATGATAATAAAAATCAGTAAAGTCGCCCGTGTGTGCTATTGTAAACAAAGGAATTAGAAGATTATATCACAGTCCTGCTGTATAAAACTTCATGGAACTCAGTGAATTTAAATACTCTGAATGTGTTCAGTAAGGTCATACATATTCACTGCATAACAATTACTATTATATACAATATTATATCATTCTGTATACTGACAAAAACAATCACAGCTATGAAAAGTTTCGGAACTTCTTATTCTTTGGACTTCTTGTTCATTGTCTGAGCTTTTCAGTTTAATTATAACTCCGCCTTATGGACGTCGTATCTTCGCCAGTGCCATAAGTTTATGGGGTTAACAAAGAAATAGTACAATACTGATCATGACTTGAAATGCAGAACCCGGTGTCAGTCACTCAGTCCCAGTAACTACCCAGCAGGGTCCGTCGGTCCCAGTAACTCCCGCAGGTGCGTCACGGTACCCGAAATCCAGCACCGGTGTCAGATCACGCGCGGTCCCGTATCCCAGCCTGAGTGTCATCTAAACGTCAGTAATCCACAGCACGGTGTCAGTCAGTCCAGTTACTCCTAAGCAGGTGTCAGGCTCAGCGGTCCCAGTAATCCCAGCAGTGTCACGTCGGCCCAGAACTCAGCAGTGTACGTCTAAAAGTCCCAGTACTCCCAGGCAAGGTGTCAGTCGAAGGTCCCACAAGTAATCCCAGCAGGTGTCAGTCGGTCCCCCCAGTAATCCAGCAGTGTACATGTCCGGTCCAGTTTACTCACCAGCAAGTGTCAGTCGGTCCAAGTACTCCCAGCAGTGCAAGTCTCCGACAACTAAACACCCCCCTGTCCCATAACTCCAGCCACACAGTGATCGACTCGGTCCCAGTTACTTCCCAGCAGGTGTCGTCGGTCCCACTAACTCCACAAGAGTGTCAGTCCAGTCCCAAGTAACCCAGAGGTGTCCAGTCACAGTCCATACCTCACCACAGGGTCAGATGCGAGTACCCGCGTAACTCCAAGCACGGTGTACAGTTACATTTTCCCAGTAAACTTCCCAAGGCACAGGAGTCCAGTCGGTCCAGTACACTCCAGCAGGGCAGCGTCCCCAGTAACTCCAGACAGGTGTCAGATCAGGTCCAGTTACTCCAGGCAGTGTCAGTCCGGTACCCAGTAACTCCCAGCCAGTGTCAGTCGCGTCCCAGTAACATCCCAGCAACGGCATGTGCAGTCGTCCCAGTACACATTCCAGCACGGGTGAGTCCAGCATAAGGGTCCAGTAATCCCACAGGTGTACAGTCGTCCAGAAATCCCAGCAGGTGTCAGTCGGTCCAGTAATCCAGCAGGCTGTGCGTCAAACCACAACACACTCCCAGTAAACTCCCAGCAGGTGTCAGTCCAATCCCAGTAACTCCCAGCAGTGTCAGATCCGGTCCAGTAACTCCCGCAGTTGTCAGTCAAACACACAGCAACAGTCCACAAGTAACTCCAGCAGGTCGTCACTCCCTAGGTCCCAGTAACTCCAGCAGTATGTACAGTACAGTACCCAGTCAACCCCAGCACGGATGTCGTCAGTCCAGAACCCCAGCAGGTGTCAGTCAAGTCCCAGACAGTAACCTCCTTGCAGTGTCACTAGTCTCCCAGTAACTCCAAGCAGATGTTCAGTCCGTCCAGTTTTCCAGCACGGTGTCAGTCCCGGTCCACGAAACTCCAGCAGGTCTTCAGTCAGTAACCCAGTAATCCCCAGGGCAGTCCGGTCCAGAACTCCAGAGTGTCCGAGTCTCCATAACTCCCATGCAAGGGTGTCATCAACGGTTCCCCAGTAATCCAGCAGTTCATCCGTGCCCAGTAATCCAGCACGGTGCTCAGCCTCCAGATAACCTCAGCAGGTGATCGATCATCCCGTAAACTTCCCAGCCGGGTCGTCATTCACACTTGCACCCAGTCCGTAAATCCCCAAGCAAGGTTGTCAGATCCATAACAAACAATCACAGCCCAGTAACTCCCAGCAGGTGATCAGTCCAGTCCCAGTAAACTCCAGCAGGTGTCAGTCCCGGTCCAGTAACTCCCAGCAGGTGTCAGTCAACTGTCCAAGTCAACTCCACGCAGAGTCATGTCAGTCCATAACTCCAGCAGGGTACAGTCGTCAGTAATCCCAGCATGTGTCAGTCGCGGTCCCAGTAATCCAGCAGGTGTCAGCGGTCCAGTAACTCCCCAAGGAGTGTCAGTCCAGACAGGTCCCAGTAAACCTCCCACGCAGGTCAGTCACGGTCCCAGTAAACTCCAGCAGGTGTCAGTCATTCCCAAGTAACTCCCAGCATGGTTGTCAGTCGGTCCAGTAACTCCCAGCAGGCTGTGCAGTCCAACACGTCCGTTAACCCCCAGGGAGTCAGTCAGCAGGCCTAACTCCAGCAGGGTCAGTCCCCCAAGTCCAGTAACTTCCAGCAGGTGTCAGTTACCACAGGTCCAGTAATCCCAGATGTCGTCAAGCCAACAGCTACACTCCCAGCAAGTTGTCAGATCGGTCCCAGAATTCCCCGCGTGTCAGTCAGCCCAGTCAACTCCCACAGCAGGTGTCAAGCGACGTCCCAGTAACTCCCCAGCCACGGTTGTTCGCTCGTCCCAGTAACTGCCCAGCACGTGCAGTCCGAAGGTCCCAGTACTCCCACAGGATCAGGGTAGCGTCCCAGTAATCCAGCAGGTGTCCATTTACCATAACTCCCAGCAGGTTCATCGACAGGTCCACGTAACTCCCAGCAGGTGTCAGTCACAGTCCCACAAGTAACATCCAGCCAACCTGTCAGCAGGTCCCAGAACTCCGCAAGAGTCAGTCAAAACCACGTCCAGTACATCCCAAGCAGCGAGTCAGCCCCTCAGGTCCCAGTAACTCCGGCAAGGTAGTCAGTCTCGTAACTCCAGCAGGTGTCAGCTCACGGTCCCATAATCCCAAGCCGGGTCAGTCGGTCCACAAGTACCTCCCAGCAGCGTGCTCAGTCAAATCATAAAGAAGTCCAGTAACATCCCAGCAGGTGTCAACGTCGGTCCCCAGTAATCCAGCAGGTGTGCAGTCGGTCCCATCCAGTATCCCAGCAAGGTGTCAGTCAGGTCCCAGTACTCCAGCAGTGTCAGTCTCCCGTAACCTCCCAGCAGGGTCGTCTTGGTCCCAGTAACTCCACAGAGCGTGTCGTCGGTTCAGTAACTTTCCCAGCAGGTTTGTCAGTCAGGTCCAGTACTCCCAGAGCGTGTCAGTCGTCCCAGTAACTCCCAGCAGGTGCAGTCAGGTCCCATAACCCAGAGTTTTGTCAGCAGTCCAGTAACTCCAGCAAGTTCAGTCACCGGTCCAGTAACTCCCGAGGTTCAGTCAGTCCTGTACTCCACAGTTCAGTCAGGTCCCAGTAACTCCAGCAGGTTCAATCGATTCCCAGTAACTTCCAGAGGTGTCAGTCCGCCCAGTACTCCAGCACGGTGCAGTCGGTCCAGTAACTCCAGAGGTGTCATCTTCCCAGTAACTTCCCAGTAGTGTCAGTCCGGGTCCCAGTTAACTCCAGCAGGTGTCAGTCCGTCCCAGAACTCCGCAGTGTCAGTCGGTCCCATAATCCAGCAGGTGTCATCAGGTCCCAGTAACTCCAGCAGGGTCAGCGGTCCCAGAACTCCCCAGCATGTCCGTCAATCCCGTAACCCTGAGGTGTCAGTCGGTCCAGTAACTCGCCAGCAGAGTGTCAGTCGGTCCCAGTAACTCCCAGCAGGTGTCATCGTCCCAGTAACCTCCCAGCAGGTGTCAGTCTGGTCCCCAGTAACTCCCAGCAGTGTCAGTCCGTCCAGTAAATCCAGCAGGTGTCAGTCAAGGTCCAGTAATCCACAAGATGCTTCAGTCAGGGTCCATAACTCCCAGCACGGTGGGTCAGTCCACAGAACTCCCAGCAGGTGTCAGTCGTGGTCCCAGTACTCCCAGCAGTGTCAAAGTCGGTCCCAGTAACTCCAGCATGTGTCAGTCTCCCAGTAACTCCCAGCAGTAACTCAGCAGGCAGTCAGTCGTCCAGATAAACTTCAGCAGGTGTCAGTCGTCCCAGTAACCAGCAGTGTCAGTCCCAGGCCAGTAACTCCAGCAGTGTCAGTTCCCAGTAACCCGCAACGAGGCGTGTGTCCGTCCCAGTAACTCCGCAAGGTGTCAGTCAATTCCCAGTAACTCCCAGCAGGTTGTCAGTCAGGTCAGTAATCCCAGCAGGTGTCAGCGGCCCATGTAACTCCAGCAGGTGTCAGTCAGCCAATAACTCCCAGCAAGTAAAGTGTCAGTCAACGTCCCGTAATACTCCCAGAGAGGTGTCAGTCCGTCCAGTACTCCGCAGGTGTCAGTCTCAGGTCCAGCTAACTCCAGCAGGTGTCATCTAGAGGTCAGTTAACTCCCCAGCAGGTGTCAGTCCGTCCAAGTAACCTCCGCAGGGTGTCAGTCCCCGGTCCGAGTAAACTCCCACAGGTGTCAGTCATTCCCAGTACTCCAGCAGGTGTCCAGTGTGGCCCAGAACTCCCAGAGGTGTCAGTCCCAGTCCCAGTAACACCCGCAGGTGTAGTCCGTCCTCAGTACACTCCACCTCAGCAAGGGTCTTGTCTGGTCCAAGTAAGCACATCCCCAGCAGCTGCTGTTCAGTCCATCCGGTCCAGTAACTCCAGCACGGTTCCAGTCAATACCCAGTAACTCCCTGCAGAGTTCAGTCAGTCCCAGTACACTCCCGCAGAGTGTCGTCCCAGGTCCAGTAACTCCCAGCAGGTGTCCGTCCGGCCCGTAAACTCCCCAGCATGGTCGAGATCCGGCCCGTAATCCCAGCAGGGTCAGTCCGGTCCCAGTAACTCCAGAGGTGTAGTCAGTCCAGAACTCCCAGCAAGTGTCAGTCGGTTCCCAGTAACTCCAGCAGTGTTTCAGTCCAGTCCCAGTAACTCCCAGCAGTTCAGTCGCAGGTCCCAAGTTAACTCACAGCAGGTGTTCAGTCGGTCCCAGTAACTCCCAGCATGTCATTCAGTCCCAGTACTCCCGCAGAACTCACCACGCAGGAGTCAGAGTCCGTCAACCCATAACTCCAGCAGGTGTCAGTCTGGTCCCCAGAACTCCCAGCAGCGTGTCAGTCACCAGGTCCAGTACTCCCAGCAGTGTTTCAGTCGAAACCACCACACACTCGGTTCCAGTAACTCCCAGCAGCGTTGTCTCACAGGACACAGGTCCAGTACTACTCGCAGGGTAATGATCAAGTCCGAACCAGTCCAGTACTCAGCAAGGTGCTCAGCTCACTCCCATAACTCCCAGCAACGAGTGATCGATCAAGTCCGCATACAATCACCCAAACGCAGCTGTCAGTCCACCACAGTCCCAGTAATCCCCAGCAGGTGTCCAGTCTCAGTCCCATAACTCCCCAGCAGGGTCAGTCCGTCCCACGTACTCCCGCAGGTGCAGTCATGGTCCAGTAACTCCCACAGGCTGCTCAGTCATCCCAGTAATCCAGCAGGTACAGTCTAGCCGTCCCAGTAACTCCAGGCAGGTGTCCAGTCACGTCCCAGTAACTCCAGCAGGTGTTCCAGTCCGTTCGCCAGATCAACTCCCAGCAGGTGTCAGTCCGGTCCAGTAACTCCCAGCACGTGTCAGCGGTACACCAGTACACTTCCCAGCAGGTGTCAGCTGAGTCCCAGCAGTAGACCTCCCAGCAGTGTCAGTCCCCGGATACCCAGTAGATCAGGAGGTGTCAGTCAGGTCCCAGTAACTCCCAGCAGGTGTCAGTCTGACCAAGTCCCAACGTAACTCCAGCAGGTGTCAGATCGGTCCAGTAACTACCCAGCAGGTGATCAGTCCGGCCATAACTCCCGCAAGGTCGTCAATCCCCGGTCCCGTAACCTTCCCAGCAGGTTGTCAGTCCCAAATATCCCAGTAACTCCCAGCAGGCTGTCAAGTCAGTCCCAGTAACTCCCACAGGGTCAGTCCCACACTGCCAGGTCCCAGAACTCCCGTGCACGAGTGACTCCAGTCATATGAGTCCCTTTTTGTACACTCCAGATAGGTGTCTAGTCCGCCTCCACAGTCAAACCTCCCAGTGTCCAGGTGGAGTCCAGTCCTGTCGTACGGCGATGGTTCCAGTAACTCCACAGGCAGTGTCCAATGTCGATGTCCCGCAGTAACTCCCAGCGGTTCGTCAGTCCCGGGATCTCCAGATAACTGCCCCAGTGCAGTGTCCAGTCCTGCGGTTCCCCAGTACAGCTTCCCAGCGTGTACAGTCTCCTCCAGTTCCCAAACTCCCACGCAACGTGTCAGCTCCTACACACACCTTGTCAGGTCATCCACAACGTCCCAGTACAATCCCACAACGGTACTCAGTCGGTCGACCCGTTAAACCTTCCCAAGCAAGTCGTCCAGTCTGACACACCATCCCAGCAGAGTCCCCATGATAAAACCCCAGCCAAACGGGCCATCGTCCGCCTCTAAGCAGACACGTCCGTAAACCAGCCAGGTCCAGTCGCGGGATCCCAGGTATCCCGCCAAGTAAGACCTCCCCAGCCCAGTGCCATCAGAACTCAATCCGGACAAGATAAACCCAAGGCAACGTGGTGAAACAATTCATCGGCATTTAAACAGATCCCGGTCACTTTCTCGCACCTAACGGCTGGTTAATCATCACTATTTGTTCAACGTAGTTACCCACAGCTTAGATAGTCTTCACCTTGCTTAGCATTCTACGGCCAGTTGTAGCCCTATATGTGAATCAATAATGTCAATCCATTCCATAAGGAGAGGTACAACCAAGACTCAGCAATCATAGAAGAGGTACTCTTCTTCGTATGGATTTAATAACATATCTCAATGGTAACCTGTGTTTGTGGCTCTTTCCCTTCTGCATATGAGCTGAACAGAGCACTATCGTTATTATAATATATAAGACGTAACAAATGTAATTCTGTTTCTGTTATATCAGGTGTAATTTCTTCTCTCCCCAAGTAAAATAAACACATCTTACGGTCCTGCGTAGAGTCTCTCCTACTAGTATAGACTAGCCTGAGGCTGCTGCCGAAGTACCAAGAAAAACAGATAGCACTTAACATTGCTCTCAAGCAATTAAGCCCGTACCCGGATTAAGGAATACCTACTATCCATTTTAGGAATCTATTTAACGGTACATTTCATATCTTCTCTCTTTTACTTGAATAGAATAGAGTATCATCCTACTCCGTCCATGACCTGACAGCATTCATTACCTGCCTATGAAGGTTATGCTTTCCAAACAAACTTTATATTGGCCTTAAGAAATACCGCTTTTAATCACAGCGACCTATACACATCACGTTATTTGTGCAGTCACTTTTAAATCGGTCGACTCCGTTGCAGATATAAATGTGAATTAACATACCAACACTGGAGCGATATAAACCAAGCTCCACTGAGTCTCTATATGCTAAATAAATTCAAGTAGTCAAATTAATGGATCGTGTCTCAGGGTCTGCGCGCGAATAATATCCTCTTATTATATAATTAGGCAATCCCCGTCAGTAACAACTCGAGGATCCCTTTGCGTATCAGAGGATTAGTTACCCAGTATCAGGCACTGTCTCGGTCAGCGATAATACCCCGAACCCGAAATCCTAATTCCTAATGCATAATGGCAATGAGGGCGTGGGAAAAGGGAGAAAAAAACATGACAACCGGAAATGGATGCTGTGAAATGAAATGGCAATAAAACGGCAACTCCTGTTCTTGAAGCACTGTATATCATTATACCCCTTTAATAATACTTCTCCTCCTGATAGTGGTTTTTTTTCTAGGATCTTGACTTGTGCGTTGAAACTTTAGACGACTAGTAAATGAGTACTCTTGTATAAGGGTTATAAATGCAAACAGGCACACCAGTAACAAATAAGAAGTATATTCAATTACTGGGATCATGGGGGCTCATGGATCAAAAGTCAAAGGAGACGTCAGCAAACGGTGTACTACGTGTAACTAAAAACGAGAAACCCTGGCTGCCACACTGACATAAAACACAAAACTGCTCTCATTAATACTTAAACAACTGGTATGCGAAAGTCTATTTTGCCTGACGATAACTAAACCCCCTCTGTGGAGCACCTGTCACTGTTTCACTTACTCCGCTAAAGCTAATTTACACCCGTAGCAAGAAGAGCGCTGCCAGAAATGTCATGAAAGGAAATGTACCAATTTGGCCAAACCCTAATCAACAGCTGCCATGCAGAGAAGATTTGTCATTGCTAACTGGGAAATCTACTACTATTGCCATGATTTCTCGTCCTTGGCATCAGTCAGTGGATGTTGGCACATCATAAGCTCCTATTTAATTACTCTACACTAGACCCCAAAGTGCCCTGCGGTTCGTCACCTCGAAACAAACCTTGGATCCTGAGCTGTTGTACAAAGTACCATCTCGAGTGCAATAGGTTCGACTAGCATCTCCTCATGGGGATAGACTTCACTAAAAGGGCACCACACACACATTAGCACCACTCTCCGCCAGCGCAAATTTGCAAACACGTACGGCTAATTCACTCACTATCCGAAAGTTAGCGACCTTAAGAGTCGCTGGACCGCCGCTGTGTCCCCTATGCCGAAAATTCATGCTAGTAGATCTTGCCACTTAGCGTTAATATTGACACTACCGGTCGGGTCAAATCATTTTAAACATTACTATGAGAGCTCATTATTCATAGTCCAATGCTTAGAAACTTTACCCCGACATTTTGCAGGAGGTGGGTATCTTCTTCCTCCACGGCTCCGGGAGGCCAGTGCTCCTCCGGCACCCACCTTCCACGCCGTTAGAGTGTGGCACTATACGCTCACTTCAGTTTCCTACGCACTGAGCATCTAGACGGCTTAATAGCGGTTGTGCTCCAGAAAACATGCGAACACATTCACCGATCTTGTGGTGGCTGTGGCAGGCCATGGCCGCCCTTC
Organism: Xenopus laevis; assembly: GCF_017654675.1. Lineage (NCBI taxonomy): Eukaryota > Metazoa > Chordata > Amphibia > Anura > Pipidae > Xenopus > Xenopus laevis. The sequence goes on along the minus strand of NC_054379.1, from coordinate 171,354,162 downwards.
ACATTTATGCGACCCGTAGTCATGACGCTATGATACGCGAGCTCGCCGGCGCGATAGTCAGGCCTGCACTTCTTTTAGCTTACAAATGTTGTCTCACAGGAATCCTTAAGGATAAAGAAAACCTTAGAGTCGACAAATTCTATACCCAATGCCCCACACACACAGGTCCATTGTAGGAACATAAGGTGTTGACCATTTACCCCTGTTAGGGAAAAAAAAACGGTTCGCGCCCTCAAAACAAAAGTATTAAGCTTAGGACTTTTGCAGGCCAACTCACACCTGAACAAAAGCAAAGTCGTGAATACTTTGATGACATTATATCAGTTCACAAAATATGATGTAAGTGGACAAAAGCATTGAGCGAAGTCTCAGCATCTAGACAATATATAACACTTTGCTCTGGTCTGAAGGTGTGCCGAAAGGCAACTCTTGGCGCCGAAAGAGGTAACGGTTCAGCTAAAATCCGCACTCTATTAGTGTAATTTGCCGACAGTTAAGGCTCCAGTTTGACCGTCTAGAACCTGCGAAAAAGTCATCCTTGGTGATTATGTGTTACAGTTGTGTTCAGTAATATACGCTAGTGTACTGTCATTTTATATTTACGGAAACGCCTTTACGCCACATATCGGTCGGTTATCCTGGGTTAAGGATTTACCACCAAATGAAGTACTGTGAATGAATTACTACCTCCAGTCTCGACGTGTTGCAGTGAGAAGGATGCATGCTCACGCTATGTGTAATTGCCCTTCAGCTGAGCGATTCACCGACCAAATTACCGCTCGCTTATGTATCCATGCG